>NC_056736.1:731344743-731400009 GCF_019279795.1 Protopterus annectens | reverse complement strand
CAACCCCCCGCTGTCAACTACATCTGTGAAGTTACGGATAGCATTCGCAACGTCACGCGTGCCGCCTGTCATGGCTGTGCGACATGCTCTCAGCTCCCTCAGACCCTGTCTGGTGTACCTTTCCATATGTGCCTGTGCCTGCATGACAGTTCGAAACATAGTGGAGGTTGACATACCTCCTTGGGCACGTCGGCCAGAGGCAGTACAGCCATGGATGCCCCCACGAGAATCCATGGGCGACTGTCTGCATGGTACCATTGGAGGACCCTGCTCATGGCTGCCTTGTGGGGATGCATGTACCACAGGTACCACATTACCCTGATCTATGCCCACTGCAGACTGTCCATCACCTAGGGACAATGGTGACAAAGGATGTAACGGCAGGATGACTGTGCGCATTGACGGGGTTGACAGCTGTGTACTGTCAATTGGCTGACCAATGGTGGACCCAGACACACCTTCCTGCACCATTACAGACATTTCATCATCATCAGTACCTGGGGCACAAGATTCAGGTTCCCTGCTGCAGGTCACCAGAGCAGCACCAGAACCCACGGAGGAAAACAGGGAACACAGATTACAGTCTCAACACATATTTGACAGAGATGCACTTCAATACTAATGCACACATTCAGAAATGGACACATGCACTCATGGACACTAACACACATGCACACATGGGCACAGGCACACTCGCACACATGCACACCCCACAGTAAACACACACATCAGTACCGTGTTACACTACTCTTAATTTAGTACAACTGGGTATTACAGGTATTATTAAACACACTCACCAGCATGTCTACTACAGAGTTACACTACTCTTACTAGTATTATAAATTTTTTTTCAGGTAATGTTAAAAACACTCACCAGCATGTATGGCCTGACTCGTTGCTAGATGGGTGGGACCTGGAAGTGTGAAGAGAGTAATGTCAGTGGGCACAAGTGTGCCATTTGTTTTGCACATGATACAGTACAGTAGTACACTAGTTCCCTTATACACATCAGCTGCACATCATGTCTGTATATATATCATGATGACAGATACATACCACATGCACACCTTATGCATGCATGAAGTAACAGTGTACAGAACAGTCATATGTACATACCAGGTGTTAACTCTAATCTCACCCTTACCTCTCTTCAAACAACAACTCAAACTGTACTTCCAAAACCACTGGCTTTGTTCTTGTTGGACTCCAGGCTAATGTCCCTCTCCCCACCCTCTCTTTACCTTTAACCCCTCATTGTGCATAAAAACTAGCTTCTACCCTGTTTCTTTCACCTTGATGTCCTTCTATGCTCTGACCTACTTCTCCCATCCCTCCCACCTCCTCTTGACTGTCTTCCTTCTTTTCCTCACTTCCCTTCTTGACTCGTGCCTCTTCCCTATTATTTTATCTTTCATACTCCTTCTACTTCTCTACCCTTCTGAGCCCTAACTATTATCTATATGGCTTTTGCCTTACTGCATAACCATTATGCTTTAGGTAGAATTGCTTTGAAACCGACAGTACATTGTGTATGACTCTAAACTGTTTGAGTTCCTTAAATGTATGTTGATTTAATTAACAGGCTGGTGTATATTTCTATTATGTTGGCTGTCTGTATTAACAACTTGTCTGTCTGCCTTTATTATGTTATGTGTGGAGCTTTTCTCCCCAGGCCTCTACTGAAAATGGACATATATCCAGCTAGACTATCTTGGTCAACAAATGTAAAAGTAATAACAATAAATAAATATGGCATCTTACCTGCACGCTTGGTGTCTTGCTGCTGTGTGGATCCAACCTCCATCATGATGCATGACTGTTGCTGTTGTTGTTCTGGGGCTGGATCCACAACACTTAGCAGTAGCCCCTCCTGTCTGGTGAGGGGGGGATGTGGCCACCCCACCTGTGGCAACCTGTTGCCTGCGGATATCTGCAGCACGCTGGCGGACATTTCTAATCAAATCACTGCAGTGATGTCTCACCTGCTCATATGTCCTATCATGCATGCCAACATCATTTATCCTGCTAACTAGGTTTTGCCACAGTGCAGACCTCTCCTGCTGATTCTGGGTGGTGCGTGAGAACAGGATGGCATAGTCACGCACCAGGCTCTGGTGAATCACGTCATCCTCTGCAGCAGAATATGCTGGGTTCCTTTGGAGCCATGTTAACCTGGAAAGGTACACAAACAGGTTATCAGGATAGTATCTCAGCAATACATGGTACACATTCTATACAGGGAGTATTAAATTGTACTTATTACTGCTTGGTTGTAACTTGATTACAGTGTAGCTATCATTCTAAGTCATTTGGACTAAGCACTTGGCCTTCAGACCAGTTGTTTTACATTAGGGAGGTTTGTGGCAAGCACTGTGGTGGCAGGACACATATCTTTCATCCGTTGAAGTTGGGAACTGCTGATTGAGGGCCCAGTGTATAAGTGTATTAGTTCTGGTATAGGCAGTTGGCCTTCAGGCCAGTTATTTAACATTAACAAGGTTTATGGTCTGCACTCGTGTGTGACAATAGGCTGTACTCTGCCATTCATAGCTGGGGACATCTGGTTTCAGGTTTATAGTGCCTGCATATCTGAGCTGTATCTTACTGACATTGCTACACCTTGTTTGCTGTAGCAAACACTACATCCAGGCCTCCTGGATCTACCTTTGTTTATATGCTTGTTATTTGTTAGCTTGTTATTTCACTGGTATGCTACTTCCACATAATACACAGCTTCTCAACACTTCTGTGACTCACTACTGATATCTGCATTGCTTACTGTACGTATTTCCATGTTACACATGACAGCAAGTGACTGCTTGTCATTGTTGCATTTACTTAATTGTGACACATTGCACTTAGGTTACCTGGCACTTGCTCACTGATGCTTTTATATCAGTCAGCAGTTGTAGGTAATATCAGTACATCCTCACTCCCCACTGGACGTTGTTTTCAATTATTACGGAATTCACAATAGTATTCTAGCATGTCCAGAGGTCAGTTGTCAGTTCCCTCCCCAGTCCAGCTGGTGAGTGTGGTACTCCAGAAACAATGTTTGAACAGCTGCATGTACACAGACAACCCCTCCTCCTAACAACAAATTCAAACTCATGTGAGTGATGCAACCATATACCAAACTGGAGGCTAGGCTCTGTCTACTCAATACCACCATAACCAGTCAGGTGGCGAAGGAAACCACACTCACTACACTTCCAGTCTCACATAGACCTACCATGACAGCAGAACTAACACATGATCACACATGAACATACTTGTAGGCTCGGACTACAGGTCTGCCTACGCAGCAGAGACCTCCTAAGCAGACACTCAGGCAACCACTACCATGGAAACAAACACGTGCAACACATATCACACAAAGCCAATGTGCTGAACACTCACAGCCATTAACAGTAAACAACACACCTCATACACCTGTACTAGGTGCCTCTATCATCAGGCACACTAACATCATGTTCACCAGGCTTAACAAGGTGAGGGTCATGGTGTGCAGCCTGTCGGGCACTATGACCTGCCACATAACACAAACACTCAGGTAACCCCAAGGAAAGTACAGGTATGACTCAGTCAATGTCCATGCTGGTGTGAATGACCTGACACATACCTCCCTGGACTACATGACATGAGACGATACGGAGCTCTCTGAGCACGTAGCCCAAGACAGTTTGACCCTGACCTTGAGTAGCATCCTACCCTCACCAAGAACAATGCCACAATATCAAGGCACGATGATCCCTTCCAACAATTGACTGACATACTGGTGTCATTCACAGGTGTGCCAATGCCTGCCATCCTGGGGTGGTATGCTTTGCTAGGGACAGCTTTCACCTGTCACCCCTGTCCTATTGGAATTTGGTGGAGCCTCTTGCTACACCCATAGTGCCTGTATTAAGGCAAGGCTCATAAGGCAAACCCACATCCATTTTTATCACAAAGGATGAGGAAGTAAGAGTGATGCTACTCAACACCGGAAGTCTAGACCTCAGGATGCATGCACTCAAAACCCTACTTAGCATTGTGGACATTGATATCTGTGCAGTAACATAAACCTGTTTCAGGTTTCACAGGAGCACACCAGTACTACCAAGTTATAGCTGTTACCATTCTTGTCGGCCCCAACACTTGAACAAGGGAGGGGGAGTATCAATATTCAATGCAGATTCCCACGCCTCCACATTGGTGGCAAAGTACAACATAGGTGTTAGGCCATTGAGTACAGAAGACATAGTTGGGGACCTGGGGAAGAAACATGGTAGCAGTCTGTCATTTGTCAACCACATGGCCAACGTGGATTGAAAGACATGTTATATAGCCCAGCTAATCATGAGGGATTCACATGTATGGCAGGGGAGGTCATTGTGCCTCTTTACTCATCCATCATCAGGCCTATAATTGCGCATAATGCACCTTTTGGGATGTACCTAACCAGACACCTACAGCAACTGGTACAGGACAACAGTACCTCATCAAGAGGATGCAATGGTTCAAACAGATGTCATATGCTGCCCAGGTAAAGGAAATCCAGCTGGACTCAGTGGCATACTGCCTGTTCAGAGGCAATCTGTGCATGCCATATACAGCCATGTCCTACCCAGCAGTAATGAACATGCTGCACCTCAGGCAATCAGAGTCCCATACAGCCACATGCTCAGGAGACCTGGACCTCAGCATTGACATACATGGACATGCTGGAGGGGCATATTCCTAACCAAGAGGCTCCCTTCACTCTGTAATGAGCTCACACTACAGGTTAGGCAGAGTCCCTCATTGACTGTCTTCCATAGGAATCTGGATGAGTGGATGGAGATCATAGTTGTACCCCAGGTATCACTTCTATGTCACTGTTAGACAGAGGCACAGTATACTAACGTTGGACAAGGGCATAGCAGCATAACTTGTAATTGGGTGGCGAAAGACAAACACATTCTACTAGGCTTATCAATGCCCTAGGGCAAATAGCCTAGTATGAACCTATGAACATGTGTGTACTGCTATAGTACTTCTGCCATATGTTGCATGTGTGTGTGTTGTGGGGGATGCACAGGTAATGGCCAGATATTTCTGCACAGGCGACACATCTGACACACTCTGGGTGTTCATCCCTACATACTGGATGTGTGTTGCCATCCAACCCTGTGATGTGGACACACACTACTCAGCCTGGATATACATATCCGAACAACACCACAAGCACAGTACACTACCTTGCTATGTATGCATGTAATTACACAGTTATTCACTAGCTATGACAGTGATGCTATCCATGCAGCCCATTGGGCCAGTGGAAGCCACAACACACACCGCCAGCCCCTTTGCATATGCTTACCACAGACACCTCACATACTGCATGTACTGTGCACACACATATCTAACCCAGAACATCTGCACACCACTTATTAATCCTGTCCAGTGGACTACAGATACAGGCACACTGTATAACAATAGCAGGAGGCTACTGCAGCACAGGGCAGATTCACATGAAGGCAAGGCATCTGTGGTCAGCAGTGTTAAGATGCTTCACATTCACCAAATGCACAGATATTGGCAACATTGTTGCAGACAGTTTAGGTGCAGGTACCCCCCCCCATTCTCCTACACATGTGGTATTAGTTATCCCAGATGACTGTAACCTCCCTATCCTCTCACATGTCCAGGTGAGAGCCACCCTCAACATTGCAGAACACATAGCATCACTGTTACGAAATGGTATCCCTGGATGTGTGCTATGTTCACCCTGGAGGACATAGCACCACATGACAGACTGATATTAATCCCTGGCCATACTACGGGATATGTACCTGAACAGTGCCATACATACACAGTGGTCCCACACCAATGAGGAGTAACCTCTACTGACCCTGGTAACTACTGCATCATATGCACAACTGGCCTTGTGTTCTAAGCTATGGAAGTTTTAAGTATGGGCAACATGTACAGCAATATTACATATGTATATATTTCAGGACTATGTACACACAACCTATCTCATGGACATACCTATAGATAGTGAACTATGATACATTTGGAGGTGTCACAGTAAACACAGTATTAACCTGCTACTTTGCATTACCTGTGTTTGTGGCAGCTGTTGCTGTGTCAGTGGTGCTGCTTGCTGCTTGCTGTTTTCTGCTGCTGCTGCTAGATTTGCTGCTGTCAGTCTGTATATTTTCTTATTTCTGTTTCTCTCTCTCTCTCTTTCTCAGGTTTGTGCAATGACTGTATTGCATGTGTGGAGTGGGTACTGAATGCTTTTGTAGGTATCTGCATAGGCCCATGTCATGGCCTCTGCACCAATTGTAAGGCAGCATTGGCTAATTGCGTACAGCCAGTTGTGTACTGTTTGCATGTCTCACTGTGATTTCAGGACAGTGCTATAAAAAGGTATGTGAGATAGGTGTTGCCCTTTCAGATTGTAAGGGCGTGGACCATGCTGGTATGCTGTTGGAAAATGTTCTGTGAGTGTGAAGGTTAGTACATCTCTCATGCTTTATTCTGTGTTGTGAATTCAGGTTGCTGCATTTCTCCCACCTGTTCCCTGTAGTGAGTGTGTATGCATACTGACACCCACAACTATATTTATTATGTATTGCTATATATACATATGTGTACATATACATACTGTCATATATGTACATTAGCTGACAATATTGGGTACAAGCTAACAATTTTCAGGGCTGTTTCTGTTAACACACACTAGTATGGGAATCCGGTAATTGGGACAGTGAAAGTCTGTCTGTATGCTTAGGGTAGTACACATACTATATTGCCTTTATCTTCATTCCTACTATTACATGTTCCACTTATTTAGCACTATATCCCTGTATGAGAGTCATGTCTTGCTGGTAGGTCATACAGACTAGTGTTACAATGGTCTTGTGGTAGGGCCTACTAGTATGCTTGTATTTTGCTTTCAAATTGAGTACAGGGTCTATCAATCAAAGAGCTGGAGGCACCTTCCAGCAGTTAAGGGGTTAGTAGGTCTCACAGGAGTCAGGCTGTGTTGCAGATTCTGGCTTCTGCATTTATCTTCACTGTCTCCTGTAGTGAGTGTGTATGGATACTGACACCTACGACTATATTTCATATGTATTACTATATATTTATATATATGTATGTGTACATATACATACCTTCTTATGTGTACATTACCTTACATTATTATGTACAAGCGAACAATTAGTAGGGCTGTTTCTGTTAACACTGAACTAGTGTGTGAATCCAGTAATTCGGCCATTAAAACTCTACCTGAAATGCATTGGGTAGTACACCTCCTATATTGCCTTTATATTGATTCCTACTATTACATGTTATATTTATTTTAGCACTATGTTCTTGTATGGCAGTCATGGCTTAGTGGTAGGTCATACAGACTAATGTTACCAAGGTCCTGGGTTCAAGACTGGCAGTGGGAATTTATTTTTCTTTCCAGGTTTTCAAAATGAGTACAGGACCTGTCAATCAAAGTGCCATGAAGGCACTGTTAAGCACTTATAACCAGGTCTGCACTCGTTTGCGTGGAGCTAATGCATGCGCACTGGCAGTTAGCTTGTGGGAGCAGCGCGTAAACGGTGTGCGCTGGGATAAACCTTAATTGGCTAGTGACACACATGTTAAGCTAAGCACCGCTAGTTGAAAACAGTTTCAGCCTGTTAAACCGGTGCTTAGCAACGGGCATACAGTTTGCAGCTTTTTAAACACTACGCAGCTACGGGCACTCTGTCTCACAGCAGCTTAGCTATCAGTACATTTCTAATTATTTTTATTATTGTGTTACTTCAATATATATGCTCCATTTCATTCCATTTTACAAAAGGGTATACTTTTACATTTGTACAATACTGTCAGGGGCCTTTTTAGTGCTTATTTACAAAAAAAAAAGGTTGTTGTGTGGGCTCGAACCCTGCCTGCCTACTCTTAAGCCGGCAACTCTACCGCTAAGCTATTTCTTCTTGGCTTACTTTGCATATTTAGTTCTCATATCCTTTTCCACTGATTGTTAACTGCAGTTAGCTTAGTAGCACACCCACGCACACGAGCACACAGTAGCACACATTTACGGGGTTAAAAAATACAACAGTTTTTATTTTCATTTTATAGCCTCTGTTCACTTTGTACACTGATGGTCTGTGGGGGAATGTGTTGTGTAGTGTGTTTATTTACATTTCCATGGCCTCTCTCGTGGCTGTTTACTTTCAGCCATTCTACACTTACAGGGGCGTGTCCGCATGCAGGGCTTAGCCTACGGACACACCCTACTCTTACACGGACCGTGTAAGAGTTACAGTGTGATTCAGCATGCCTCATGCACCTCATGCATATGCATGACATGCTGACATCACACCGTTTAACTGCAGCCTCCATGTAAGAGTTATAACTCTTACACGGAGGCTTCCTGAATCTGGCCCTATATCTCCAATTTCCATGCTTAGAATGTAATTATCCTATGGCAATGTCAATTAATAAGCTAGCATTCAATTTTTGGATACTGTATCTCATGTGTTCTATTCCCAGCTGGCACAACAATTCATGTGTTCTATTCCCAGCTGGCACAACAATATTTTAACATTGTGTAAGCCACAACATCACAGTATGTCACAATTCATCATTCTTCTCCTTCCAGAATGCAAGAATTAAAAGTCATGCCACTAAGCATTCCATTGTTGAATACTGGAACCTGTGTAATGAGGTTGAGCATCACACATGGCAAAGCTCAATATTGTGTTTCACACCTTTATTGCTATGTGGTATTAGTAGTGAAAATGTTTCTGTCGAGGAATCCATTAGCTTTCAATTGTCCAAATGCAGTTGGCAAGGCCTTGCATCTTTGTTCACAACCAGTTACCCATGAGATCTGAATCGGGTGCCAATTCAAACATATTACAGACTTCTCCTGTGGCACTTTTGACTGATACTGTGTTCTCTAGATTGTATAACTTGACAGATAGCAGGTTCAGTTCTCACAGTGGAGAAACTGTGTGTGGGAGATGTCTAATGACAGGTAAGTAACAATTCTATGTCAAATGTGCTGTGTCCACTTCCACTGAGATGACAGCATTTATTCGGCTTCTATTGTGGCACTTATAAGTAATACTATGTTCTCTAGATTGTAAAATAGCTAGGTATTTATTATTTATTTATTTTATTTATTTTACATTTGTTAACCGGGAAATTCCGACTGGACCAGGTCCATTTTCAGCGGAGGCCCGGGGAGAAAAGCTCCAACATCAAGTTATACAAATACAGTACATCCAGCATAATACACAAAACAGGTTACATCATGTATGCTGAGCATAGTAATATAACAAAAATTAATAAAAACACTCCAGGTAAAAGATATAGAACATGGGTAAAAGACAATGTCAGTCATACTTTTGTAAGAAAAGAAAAATATGTCAAGTAAGATTCTACAGTTAAAAGTACCATTTCAGATGACCAAGCCTACAGGGGATCCAGAGCTCCAGCATGTGATCAGAGAGGAATTTGGGGAGTTAATAGTAGTATGGGTAGGATTATGTGATACAAGGGCATAACCATGTACTAAGAAGGTGCGATTTGAGGGAGATTTTGAATATGGATGTTGGAGGGGGCAGTGGACACGGGAAGAAAGTTCCAATTTCTGGCAACTGTGTGGGAGTAGAGCGCTTTCCCTGCATTATTGTTAGCCTTGGTGATGGAGAGGAGAGATTTTTCACTGGATCTTGGGTATCTGTTTGTAGTATAGATAGTAAGTAGGTTGGATAATGAGGGTTTTTTCAGGATATTTGAGAATATTGTAGGCTGTGCCCAGCTGGTGATAGTTAAGTAGCTGTGGTAGCTCAAGCCATTTTAGTTCTTTTAGTGCAGCACAGTGATGGGTTCTATAGGTTGAGTTAGTAGCAAACTTGGCTATTTTATTGTAGCATGATTCTAGTTTGTGTAGGTCACATTGTCTGATTTGGGTAAAGATTGGTGCTGCGTATAATAGAGTTGAGAGGAGGTGGCTTTGTGCAAGAGTGACTCTTGCTTTTTGTGAGAGAAAGGACTTATGCCTGTATAGGGAGCCTAGTTTTTTGTGTGCTAGTTTTATGGTATGTGAGATGTGAACATCAAAGTGGAGATTATTGTCTATTTCAATGCCCAGAAGTTTGGTGTGGTTAGAAGGGAGATGGTGGTGCCGTCATTAGAGGTTATGGTAAAGGAGAGGGTTTTTGATCTATTAGGGGTAAATAGTAGCAGTTTTGTCTTTTTGGGATTTAGAATTAGTTGGATTCCAGATATCCATTTTTCTACTGAGATAAAGGTATCTTGAGTGAGTGTACGTAGGGTGGTGGGAGATGAGGCGGAGCAGATCAGAGTTGAATCATCTGCATATTGTATGAGTGTGGCATGTTGTGTAGAGCATTTGAGGTTATTTGTGAAAATAGAGAACAACAGCAGGCCCAGTATAGAGCCCTGTGGGACACCTATGGTGGCTGGAAGTTGTGTAGACAGAGTTCCTTTCCACTGGACTGATTGTTGCCTGTCAGACAAGTAGCTTCTGAACCAGGCCATAGTAGAGGAGGTGAAGGATAATGATGTTAGTGAGTCTAGTAGAATGGAGTGGGAGACCATATCAAATGCTTTTGAGAGGTCTAGGAAAATGGCTGATACATATTTGTTATCATTCCTGTGAAGGTTTATATAATTAGTGAAAGATAAAAGGGCTGTGGTAGTGCTGTGATGTGGACGGAAACCGTGTTGTGTGGTAGATAGTAGATTATGTGTGTTAAGAAATGTCATCACTTGCAAGTGGATGCATTTCTCAAGAATTTTGGATAAGGGGCAAAGGATGGCAATAGGTCGGTAGTTGGAGAATTCATAAGAATTACCTCCTTTATGGAGAGGAATGATGAGATACTTTCCAGAGTTTGGGTATGTAGGATTCTAGTATGGAGGTTGATAAGGATGGAGACAGGATATGATAAGGAGTCACTAGCCATTTTAGGTATGCAGCAGGTATGTTATCAGCTGCTAGTGTGGTTGGCTTTAGTTTTAGGAGGAGTTTTTGATAGTTGAGGTGGGCACTGGTGATAGGCTGAAAGAGGGGTGGTGGAATAGGTTATGTTGTGACTGAGGTAGAATGTTTTTGGTTATTTGACTGGACAGGGCCAAGATGGATTTAGTAAAATGGTTATTAAATTGAGAAGCTGTGTCTAGGGTATTGTTAGTAGAGATGGGTGCTGGGGTTGTGGTTTTGCCTGGCTTTAGTAGGGAGTTAATGGCATGCCAGAATTTTTGTGGACTATTTGAATATTTCCTTTGGGCGCTAAGAAAATAGTTTTGTTTGTTTATTTTGGATTCAGCCTTGGCCTTGTTTCTAAGCTGTTGATAGTATTGTCTGGAGCTAGGGTTTTGTCAGTTTTCCAGATTTTCCAGGCTTTATCTCTAGCTTTTAGTAAGGCTCTGGTGTCTCTATTTAGCCAGGGTGTAGTTGGCTTTAACTCTGATCTTTCTGCTGGGAGCTAGACTATTAAGGATGTTAGAGAAGGTTGTATTGAAGTAGTCTACTGCCTGGTCTAACCCGAGTGTCCGTAGTGGTTCCCAGTTGCAGTGGCTTAGGACAGTATTTAGGTATCATGGGGTAAGGTTACGGTCATCTCGTACAAATTTGTAGACTACTGGTTTGGGATGATTGGAGTGTTTCTGGAGTAGGAAGGTGGGGAGATGATCACTTAAGTCATCTGGGAGGCAGCCTACTGTATAGTTTTGTTTGGGATAGTTGGTTAGTGTCCAGTCCAGTATGGATTCTCTCTTTGTTTTCTCATCTATTCTAGTCGGTTCTTTAATTAGTTGAGAGAACCCATATAGATTGATATGTGTAGAGGGGCTGCTGGAGTTACAGGTTGCCCAGTCAGTGTTAAGGTCTCCTAGTAGGATCGCTTCCTGAGGTAGATTGTCCTTTGTCCAGTGTAGGATGTCTTCTATTATGAGCGAGTTGTTGCCTGGAGGTATATAGCAGCATATTATATTAATCTTCTTGGTGTTTCTTATGGATAGGACAGAAAACAGGACTTCAGCAGTTTGAAAAGTGGGTGGTGTGGTGTGCAGGAGCTGGAGGTTAAGGGTGTTTTTAAAGAGAATGGCTACTCCTCCTCCTTTCCTGTTTGTTCTATCAGATCTAAGTGTATTATACCCTGGGGGAAGAAAGACTTCATCTTGGATACTGGGTGTAAGCCAGGTTTCTGTAATGGCGAGTATATCAGGGTTGTAGTGGGCTATGAATGCATGTAGGTCTGTTAGCTTATTGGTAATACTTCTTATGTTGAAATTTAGGATTAGCAGGTCAGATGTTTGTCTAGCCGAGAGGGGACCTGGATTTGGGTGAATGTCACCAGAGGTTAGCAAAATTTGTAGGAGTGTCAGTATGTGTTTTTTAATATTAATTGTTTGCGAGCTTGGTCTATGAGAGTTTCTCTTAGTGTGATGAGATGGTGTAATTTTTGTTAGTGAGTAATATGTAGTTGTAAGATTTATGATTGTAGGGCAGATGTAGAAGTCTGAGTGAGTTTGAGAGGGTGGGCTAGTGTGGGTAGTGTGATAGCAGTTGTGCAACGGTAGATCTGTTTGTAAGGAAGTTAGGAAGGTTAGCGATAGTAGAGCTAGTGATAGGGATGTGAGTGTGGGTAACATGATACTACTTTGAGTGAGAAGTACAACTAGGATTCCTGGTTGGTTGTGTGTGAGGTAGAGTTGTGTTGCCTGGGAGTGGGATATAATTGGATTGGGGGGTGGGGGGAGGTAGGATGAGTGGGTTGGGCTAGTTTTTAGGGAATTAGGGGTTGGACTACTGGTCAGGTGATTAGGGTTAGAATAAAAGGAGAAGTAGTGGGGGTGGGAATAGGGGCAGGAGGGGAGAGGAGCAAGCCCAGCTTAAGAGGGCTAACACACTAAGTGTTTCTTTAGGCTTTGGTAAGTATGTAATGTTAGCTTAAATTGTAATATGTTCAACTGAAAGTTTAACTGTAATTTAATATGTTTGCACAAAGTTATAGGCTATGTTATGGGCACAGAGTATAATTTTCTGACATTCTTAAAAGGATATAGAATTAAAGCTGGGGTTAGTTACAGATGAAACAGGAGAGGAAAAGAAATGCTCTTTTATAGATTTGAGTATTTCTCAACAGAAACTTGACTTTAGTTGGGGGGGGGGCACTAACTGAAGAGCAATATACAACTGTTTAGTCCTGGTGATGTACTCATCAGTACAGAGGTTTGACTAAGGAACTATACAGCAGAAATATACTAATACACTCACTAACATTTGTTTAAGTTAATGCAAGTAAGTTATTTTACTGTCTAGACACTTGGAAGTTAAGCACCTACATTAGTATTTAGTCGTTTTAGTTGCAGGACAAGTGTCTGTGGGTGCCCAGTGCTCAAGAGAAACAACTGCAATTTCTACTGCTTGATATGGGGCAGAGACCTGCTTGACCTGAAGGATGGTTTGGATTAATTAGTATTTAGTCGTTTTAGTTGCAGGACAAGTGTCTGTGGGTGCCCAGTGCTCAAGAGAAACAACTGAAATTTCTACTGCTTGATATGGGGGGCAGAGACCTGCTTGACCTGAAGGATGGTTTGGATTAATTAGTATTTAGTCGTTTTAGTTGCAGGACAAGTGTCTGTGGGTGCCCAGTGCTCAAGAGAAACAACTGAAATTTCTACTGCTTGATATGGGGAGCAGAGACCTGCTTGACCTGAAGGATGGTTTGGATTAATTAGTATTTAGTTGTTTTAGTTGCAGGACAAGTGTCTGTGGGTGCCCAGTGCTCAAGAGAAACAACTGAAATTTCTACTGCTTGATATGGGGGGCAGAGACCTGCTTGACCTGAAGGATGGTTTGGATTAATTAGTATTTAGTCATTTTAGTTGCAGGACAAGTGTCTGTGGGTGCCCAGTGCTCAAGAGAAACAACTGAAATTTCTACTGCTTGATATGGGGGGCAGAGACCTGCTTGACCTGAAGGATGGTTTGGATTAATTAGTATTTAGTCGTTTTAGTTGCAGGACAAGTGTCTGTGGGTGCCCAGTGCTCAAGAGAAACAACTGAAATTTCTACTGCTTGATATGGGGGGCAGAGACCTGCTTGACCTGAAGGATGGTTTGGATTAATTAGTATTTAGTCGTTTTAGTTGCAGGACAAGTGTCTGTGGGTGCCCAGTGCTCAAGAGAAACAACTGAAATTTCTACTGCTTGATATGGGGGGCAGAGACCTGCTTGACCTGAAGGATGGTTTGGATTAATTAGTATTTAGTCGTTTTAGTTGCAGGACAAGTGTCTGTGGGTGTCCAGTGCTCAAGAGAAACAACTGAAATTTCTACTGCTTGATATGGGGGGCAGAGACCTGCCTGACCTGAAGGATGGTTTGGATTAATTAGTATTTAGTCGTTTTAGTTGCAGGACAAGTGTCTGTGGGTGCCCAGTGCTCAAGAGAAACAACTGAAATTTCTACTGCTTGATATGGGGGGCAGCGACCTGCTTGACCTGAAGGATGGTTTGGATTAATTAGTATTTAGTCGTTTTAGTTGCAGGACAAGTGTCTGTGGGTGCCCAGTGCTCAAGAGAAACAACTGAAATTTCTACTGCTTGATATGGGGGGCAGAGACCTGCTTGACCTGAAGGATGGTTTGGATTAATTAGTATTTAGTCGTTTTAGTTGCAGGACAAGTGTCTGTGGGTGCCCAGTGCTCAAGAGAAACAACTGAAATTTCTACTGCTTGATATGGGGGGCAGAGACCTGCTTGACCTGAAGGATGGTTTGGATTAATTAGTATTTAGTCATTTTAGTTGCAGGACAAGTGTCTGTGGGTGCCCAGTGCTCAAGAGAAACAACTGAAATTTCTACTGCTTGATATGGGGGCAGAGACCTGCTTGACCTGAAGGATGGTTTGGATTAATTAGTATTTAGTCGTTTTAGTTGCAGGACAAGTGTCTGTGGGTGCCCAGTGCTCAAGAGAAACAACTGAAGTTTCTACTGCTTGATATGGGGGGCAGAGACCTGCTTGACCTGAAGGATGGTTTGGATTAATTAGTATTTAGTCTCTTTAGTTGCAGGACAAGTGTCTGTGGGTGCCCAGTGCTCAAGAGAAACAACTGAAATTTCTACTGCTTGATATGGGGGCAGAGACCTGCTTGACCTGAAGGATGGTTTGGATTAATTAGTATTTAGTCGTTTTAGTTGCAGGACAAGTGTCTGTGGGTGCCCAGTGCTCAAGAGAAACAACTGAAATTTCTACTGCTTGATATGGGGGGCAGAGACCTGCTTGACCTGAAGGATGGTTTGGATTAATTAGTATTTAGTCGTTTTAGTTGCAGGACAAGTGTCTGTGGGTGCCCAGTGCTAAAGAGTATCAAGGTATCAACAGTGTCAACAAGTAACTCAGGGGACTAATCAAGTCAACCAAAGCCATCTTCAAGACAAAAATATCCTGCCAGACTAAGGATAACCATAAGGCTTTTTTCACTTTTGTATGCAGCCTTAAAGGAAACCGTCAACAATGTGCTGAACTAATAGCAAATGGAACTTCCTATACCATACTGTGGGCTAAAGCAAATTTGCTGCCCGATACATTTAGGTCCAATTTCACCCCCTATAATCCCAATCACACCCTAGGAAACTCCCTCTGCTATTTATCACCCAATTATCACTAAAGAATAGCTCCTCACTGCACTCTACAGAGGTAAGACACTGCATCGTTAGGTTCTAATAATATTCCAGGATGGTTCCTAAATAGCTTGAAATATGACCTGAAAATAAAAGAAATCCCAGCGAAACAACAAATTTGTAAATCACCAAACAGTGACAATGAGCGCCAGGAATCAGGATACTGTGCTGGAAACACTTAGTTTATTGAAATAAAAATAGTTAAGCGCTTTCTGCAGTACTTAGTCTGTCTTCATCAGAACAACATACAATAAAATGATTAGACTTATATATCACAAATAATCTGAAAACCCACCCTATGTAACAATTAATCAATTAAGTCAATTGTTTGACAATAATGCCAATACACATTTTTAAATGCAGCATAAACTACTTTCTGCTAAGGAAACTGAAAATGTGTAAAAATATGCCTTCTGTGCAGAACCATACTAATATAAACAACTATATAAATGCAGATATATCAACAATATGTACAAGACTTAACAAATTTCCTACATTATTAAAAACTTGAATATCTAATTACATATATATTCTTCCTATAAAAATTATTCAGTACTTGGTGTGTAATAAAATGTATTCCAAAGGGAATACAAGAAAAACACTTTATACAGGCACTATGTAAAATATATACAATATATGCCAACATATGTATCATAATACTAATAAGATAAATTTTTTAAAAATACATACTATTAAAGAATATATATTGTTAAAAAATCTAAACACATTCTTAGAATAGCCCTCCAACTATATTTAAAATGACAACAATTGTGTAAAATATGCTGGAAAGGTATAATATATTGCACAATAAAAATTCTAAGAATGTGTTTAGATTTTTTAACAATATATATTCTTTAATAGTATGTATTTTTTTAAAAAAAATTTTCTTATTAGTATTATGATACATATGTTGGCATATATTGTATATATTTTACATAGTGCCTGTATAAAGTGTTTTTCTTGTATTCCCTTTGGAATACATTTTATTACACACCAAGTACTGAATAATTTTTATAGGAAGAATATATATGTAATTAGATATTCAAGTTTTTAATAATGTAGGAAATTTGTTAAGTCTTGTACATATTGTTGATATATCTGCATTTTTATAGTTGTTTATATTAGTATGGTTCTGCACAGAAGGCATATTTTTACACATTTTCAGTTTCCTTAGCAGAAAGTAGTTTATGCTGCATTTAAAAATGTGTATTGGCATTATTGTCAAACAATTGACTTAATTGATTAATTGTTACATAGGGCGGGTTTTCAGATTATTTGTGATATATAAGTCTAATAATTTTATTGTATGTTGTTCTGATGAAGACAGGCTAAGTACTGTAGAAAGCGCTTAACTATTTTTATTTCAATAAACTAAGTGTTTCCAGCACAGTATCCTGATTCCTGGCGCTCATTGTCACTGTTTGGTGATTTACAAATTTGAAATATGACCTGCCAGGACCAGTAGAATCTCTATTCAACCACAGCCTACAAGCAGTTTTCATCCTTAGGGAACAGAGAACTGCATCAGTCATCCCTCTCAACAATGGTGGGCCATCAGCAGACCCAGGGAGGTACAGACCCATATGTTTGACTAGTCTTATATGCAAGGACATGGAAAGAATTATTGTGAACCTGATAAACAAAGATGTAAGAAATCTTCAAATACTGGACCCAATCCAATTTGGTTTTGTCAAGGGCAAGTCATACCTACTAAACTTGGTGGACTTCATCGCGAAGGTCACCAGAGTCACGGATGAGGGAAAATGGTGCATACTGCCTACCATGCCTTGAAAAAAGCATTTGATACCATACCTCACTCAGGTATTATAGTTCAAACTCACAAATTTAGGCATAAATCCTTTATTTATTTGATGGATAACCAAATGGCCCACAGTTAGGACGCATGAGGATAGAGTGTGGGGAATCCACCTCCAGCAAGAAAATTGTTACTAGTGATGTCCCACAGGGCTCAGTATTGGGCCCTCTCCTCTTTGGAATATACTCTCTGAAGTCAAGACAAATCTAACGGGCCTTTGGCTGACAAAATTTGATGATGATTGCAAGATGGGTGCAATCAATGAATCACTCAAAGATATAGATATCCTCCAGAAGGGTCTGACAGAGACAAATAACTGGTGCCAGAACCGTGACCTAAAACTCTTGCAAATTACTAATGGACAACACTCCCATAAGAGAAGACCCAATTGTAAGGTTGACAGTAACCTGAATTTTGTTCACCCTGTGTCCATGGTATTGAGAAAATCCTTCTACATGGTGCAATTTATAAGTAAGGGCATGGCATCCAGATGTAAGGAGATCATAGTTCCATTATACTCAGCCCTCATTAGACCAATAATTCAGTACAATGCACCATTTGGTATGTATCTGACCAGGTATTTGCAATAGCTGGAGTGACCACAGATGTTCCTCACCAAAAGAATACATGGTGCAAATAATATGTCCTATGCAGACCACTTCAAGACCTGCACTTGGTCTCCTACAGACTACTGCGGGGTGATCTTTGCTTAACCAACAAGACATTCCCTGGTCCAGCCCTGATGAATCTACTACACATTTGGAAAACAAACAGCACTAGAATTACCCAAATCTAAGGCTCTAAACCTTATCTGTATTATAAGCAAAACATGTTGGAGAGACAGGTATACTTCTCAGAGATTACACCTCCTCGGGAACAGACTGCCCATTAATGTGAAACAGAACTCTTCCTAAGCCTATTCAAAAGCAATTTGGATGAAAGGATTGGAAATTCTAAGTTCATCTCTGGCTTGTAATCTGTTACCTTTATAGACAGGGGCAGTTTGTAGATTCCCTGAGGCACAGGTATATATCAAAGCCATTCTAGCCTGTGGTCCTAGAGCTGTTAGTCTAGTATACTCCTATTATCATATATTTTGTTAGCTTGACTTTTGCAGACATGGCTGGTGAAGGAGAGAGTGGTGCTAAATTTAGAGCACAAAGATGGGGTGTTGGGGCATCCAGGATATTTGTAGCACTCCTGTTGAAGCGCTTCAGCTGTAGGCAACTGCAGGGGTCATACTGGGTCTCAGTATAAGACTGAAGCTTGCAATAGCTTAGCCAAGGCTGTCTCCAGTGCAACTGGCATTCCACGCATTGGGGAACAATGTTGTCACTACTATAGTGACCTTAAGAAGTGCAAGCAGAACCTCCTAAGCTGATTGGAGGCTGAATTTAAAACTGAGGACATCTCTTAATTGTGTATGTCTGTTGGCTCAGAGCCTGTCTATGATATGGCATTAATGATCTGGTTAGCCAACACAGCAACTCATATATTTCTTTTCTTTTTGTACTGTACAGCTGCAGAGGAAATAGCTGCAAACTGTGAGGTGCACCAGGAGAGATTATCTCACCTTAAAGAGGCACAAGGTAAGTATGACTAAGGTCAAAATTCAAGCCAGAAATTTCATTCAGTTCCCCCAGGCACTAGCATCTTAAGTTGGCATACCTCAACCTTGATCTCCAGCATGGATGCCTTCCTCAATAACTTTTGATGTTTGCATTAAGCAATGAGAACACCAGATTAAATGTGTGTGGGTTCAAGACCCAGAAGCAGAAATTTACTTTTTATTACTGGCTAAGAATTTCTAAAATATTATCAGCAATAATATGCCATTAACAATTCAGTTATGGTAATTGCAGTTATTACATTTGAAAGCATATATATTATCCAGCATAGGGAATTAAAGTATGTTCTTTGTTATATTAGAGCAGGGAGATTTGTTTATTTTATGGCACATTAACACCTTTCCATCATATATAGATGTGACAAATGTGTATGGTCGTAAACTATCATAACTGTTTATGTATTGCCATGTGACATGCAATGTATCTAATTACCTCTTTTATTGTCTCCCCCTATCCTATCTCACCTTTTTGTGGGGTTATAATTTATTAACATTCTGCTATAGTTATACCTTGCTGCTGAAAAATAAATGACCGAGTGGTAGACAGACCACTGCATCTTGGCTGACCATACCACCACGGATGGCAGCACAGACATCCAGCTATTCCTGTTCACAACCTGTCAGTGTTTCTTCCACAATCCCTGGCCTACCTGCTCCATGTGCATCAGTTAGCTTTGCTCTGACTGCTGGTGCAGTGGAGGAGGTGATTTTATCACCCATCAGGAGCTGACAGGGCTGATGGAGGATATCATGAAGGGGGGCTTTGGTACATGTATCGGCAGAGTTGAAAAGATTGTGAGTTGCATGGCAAAGACAGTGCCATGTCCAGCACTGACTTAGGATGTAGCTGCAGGAGACAGTGATGACAGTTCTGAGGGTGAGGATTAGATTATCTCTGTTCTCAAGCTGGATGTGGGTACACCTCTGATATCACCTACCTATCCCCAATCATGGTGTCCCTCAGCCTTTTGTCTGCATCACCATCCCTGTCTGTCTTGCATGTCCTGTATGTCTTCCTAACATACCCTATATACCTGACCCTCTTATTCCTAAGTGCCTTTCCCGGCATTCCTCTTTGAACCCCCAAAACACGGGTACCAGTCTTACAAAAAAAGTTATGCCCCATACATAGTTCTCTACTTTATCTGTGAGTCATCTTGATTAGGTCCAAGTGGCCATTTGTTATCACCCATCATTGGTGGGGTGACACTCCAAAATCATGAAATTGTATGTATAATTGAATATTTATGTTGTGAAGAAGTAGACAGATATGGTCCTCTCCCACGACCCTCCTACAAATTCCTGTATTCTTTCCCATGTCCTACTCTCTGCTTGCCAGTCCCATCTTCACACAATCTGGGGAAAAAATAAATTTTCACACAACACACATGGCCAGAAATGACCCATGGAAAAGCTTTCACTTTATGTCCTCAGTGTTTGAGCTGAGGATGGCATAGGGCAGCAATGCTGAGTGATGGTGAATGCTGTTTAACTTCTAATTGCAAAAGCTAAGGATTTCAGTTTAATTTGCAGTGGTCAGGTTACTTTCTTGCAAATTTGCTTAAATCTGCTGCACAATGGGAATACAGAGTAAAGGCATACTAAAGGCAGTGCTGTGATACAGTCGCTGCTACTGTTCTTAGCCAGATAGATGTAATAAAGTAGGAGTTGCTGTATGCTGAGATATGTACTCTGGTCATAGACTGATGTTTATGCATAGTGTCATGAGTTCAATTACTGCTATAGTCCAATCTAAAAATTAATGACATGTCATATTCATGCCATATATTTAACTGCAAATGCCTGTATTTCTCTCCATATACAACATTTCAGTAACACACCATTTGAACAGTGCACCATGGCATCATTTGCAAAAACATTGCAGCCCCAGTAAGAACACTTATTAAGCCAGACTTATCCTGCTTATGTTTTGTTTGTTGCACTCTTCTAATCCTTACTTCTCCCTATGGAAAGCATTGTATGGTACAGAGACTGACATATTAATTATGATGTAATAAGTAAAATGCCATACAGATGTTCTTAAATGTCCCACAACATGTTGTTACTATTCCTCTCTGCATCTGCCTGCCTCTCTCTCTCTGTTGATCTTTCTACTTCAGTAAGTTGTCGCTCTGCTTTAATTATGTTATTTGAATGTTGTGAAGTAGTAATCCCTTTCTAGTGTGACAAGAATGCTCACATGAATAGATAGATTTTTGACTTCTTTCAAGGATTCTAATACAGCTATTAGCTGAGTGCTACTGATTGTTTTTGGTACAGTATTTTATATGTATCTGTTGGCTAAATATTGTTGTATATTTTACGCATATCTGTTGGCTAAATATTATTATACACCGACCCTTCTTCTGTCATATGTTACTTCGCCCCTGCCTCCATCTCACCCTATTAATGTCTTATTCCTTCTCTATCATTATTCTTCCACCTCTGCATTTGCACAATATCTGGTGTTGGGCAACAAATGCAAATAAGGTTGCAGGAAGTAAACATGCTTAGCTATGTATATTCAGTTAAATGTACTTTTCAACAAGCTTAAAGCTGGATGTACAGATTACAGTAGTCAATAGGGTAATGAAGATGAATATATACATTCACGTTTGCTGAAATCTGCTTTCAAATGTGAACTATCAGAAGTATGACTTCCTACATTGTGTGCTGAGATAATACTTGGGTATAAATGTTTTTCTTGCAATGCTTTAATGGCTTGAATCCAGATAAATGAATAAAATGTATTAGAATGTTTTGTCTGACTCCTGTGGCTGTAAATGTTGGCTACACCTTACCTCAACACATCCTTAGCCTGCTGCTATATTAATGTGCCTGCTCCATATTGCAAAGCCTGTCTTTTATAGGTCTTTGCATGGAACTTGGCACAGCTCAACATGCAGTACTGTTAATTCCAATTCTAACTTCAGCGCAGCAAGATATGATTATGCATGCACTGATACTTTGTCATCAGCAGCACAATTCAGCTGTGATCAAAGACTAACATCAAAAAATAAAATCAAACTATTTTTTAGGTTGCACAATATTTGTATATCTGTATTAATTTTGTTAACAGATTATCTTAATTTTATAATTATGTTGACTGAATTAATTCAGTTGTTTAATGCATTTATGCTGTACTGTTACAAGTTTGGTTAACCTATACTCGCACAAAACATCACTGTTATTCTACAGTTCGCTGCCCTATGTATTGCTTGCACATTTGTCTTATCAATAGACATAGTTCAAGTATGAGCCATACAAGTGTGCAATCATCCTGCCATGAAGTTACAGGAAAGGTTGTCTGATAATCCACTGGTTTACAACAGTGAATGTCTATGGCATCCCATAAGGTGAAACATGTCAGTGTTCCTCACAGTAACAGAATGTACATGAAGGACTGTGTCTAAATGTTAGTAAAGAAGTATGTAGTTACATATGACAATCATAATGATGTTACATGGTTCTGTGCACACGTATACATTTATTGCATGACCAATGATGCATAGTACCATCTGTTCAAAACAGTGAATTTGCAAGAAGTACACATGTGCTATTTCACATTGCTGAAGTCAGTCTTTTCTTGTGGTGTTTGTGACTCACTCAGTGGTCTCTAGATTCTGGAACTCGCTCAGTAGGAGGTTCAATACTCAGCATAGGAAACTTGTGTGAGTGTGTATAATTTATTTTATTTTATTTATTTTACATTTGTTAACTGGGAAAGTCCAACTGGACATATGTGTTTTTTCAGCAGAGGTCCTGGGAGAAAATCTCCATGTACACAGTAAAATATTACATTAGACAGTTGATATACAGTTAGATTACATGCAATCAAATATAGTATCCATACACTTTTTCTATTAATAATGCTGTTGAAAAATAATACCTTAAAAAGAAGTTTAGACACCAAATACTTCAGAGTATTTGGGATATATATATATATATATATATATATATATATATATATATATATATATATATATATATTATAAAATAGCTGGTAGGATGAAATATGTATAAATGATATACTGGATAGGAAGGGTTCTGGGGAGAGAAGATAGGTATAGATAGGGAAATAATGAGCTGAAAGTGGAGGGGCTAATAGAGAGTAGTAGGTGGTAAGGTCTAAATGTAGGGTAAGCAGGAAGGTTGCAGACATATAGAGGAAGAGGAATAATTCATAGGGTGTAAATAATAATAGTATTGGTAGGTGTGCTGTACATAAAGTCAGTTGGATATAGGAAAGAAAGGTGACAGTTAGAGGGAGAAGCAGAGAAATGTAATAGGAGAAATGATACTAGGAAGTAGATCAAGGAAGGAGAAGTAGTGGGCTGGGAAATAGAGAGAGATATATACTGGTAGGCTGAAAGTACTAGTAGGAGATTAGTCTGGGTTGTTGCAGTTACATATATAAATGTGTAGTAAATATTATGTTGTAATAAATAATATACTATTGGTCTTAAAGGTGGAGATAAAGTTTTTTTTTTATGTAACTTAGGTAAGCCCTGTATAATTGGTATTGTAGGTTTTTCCATAAATAAAAAATCATATAAACACTTATCTATCAATTTAACTGAAAACATATGTCTAATTCTGTTTTTTACTGCTTCAATGCAATTACAACCTTCAAAAAGTTTAATGTGTTTATTGTATTGTTCATCGGCTAACATAGCCTCCATCTTATGAACATATATCAGAAATCTAAAACATCTATAGGTCCAGCTTTATCAGCTGGACGAATTATAATGATTTCATCTTGCATTAAGCTGGAAATAGCCTCTCTTTCTTTAATTGTTTATTTTTTAATTTTTTTATTTTTTTATTTATAGAAAAACTTACAATACCAATTATACAGGGCTTATCTTAGTTGCATATGAACCCTGTAAATCCACCTTTAAGACGAATAGTATCAGGACAGAATTGGTGCACTGAAGCTGTCTATCTATGTTGAGAACTTAAGGCCTTTAATTAAAATTCATAGCCATATCTTACAGGATTTGAGACAATTTATACAAGACCTTTATGGCTTTACACATGCCAAATTTAAAATAAATGAGTGGTATTTAGTAACTTTAGATGTACAGTCACCTTTTATGATAATCCCAAATAATATTGTGTTGGAAAGGATGAGAAAAATTTTATGTAGTGCAGAGCACTTTTCCACTGATAAAATACAATTATGTGTTTTGATAGAAATTATATTATATAATAATATTTTCTTGTTCAACCGTAAATATTATATTCAGAAAGATGGCATAGCTATAGGCACGCCATGTGCAAATAGCTACGCTAGTCTTATTATGTTAATATGGGAGTTGGATTATGTTTTTAAAAGTTCTTTTAGTGCACATATTTTGTTTTATAGAAGGTTTGTGGATGACCTTTTTATGATTTGGGATGGATCTGACAATGATTTAATGACCTTTATTGATTATATAAATAGTAGCACCTCATTCCTTAAGTTTACTGTAACTATTCTGATAGAGAAATAAGCTTTCTTGATACACGTATTAAGGTTAAACAAGATGGTGAAATCGATACTATGTTATATAGGAAAAACTGTCATAGAAATAAGTTTTGCATTGCAGCAGTATGCACCTGCGTCATGTTTTTGAAAATATTATTAAAGGCCAAGATCTAAGAGTGTCAAGAGTAGCAGCTAGTGATGATAATTTTCAGATAGAAATAAAGAACTTGGAAGATAGATTTATGGCGAGGGTATATAATAAGAATAGGGTACATAATACATTGGACTAGGATACAAAATAAGAAGGGTGAAGGTAGACCACATTTTTCATCAAATCCCCCCATATTTAGAAGTAAGCAAACTAATGATATTAGATGGAGAGTACAGATAACATTCTCTAAAGGTTCTGATGGTATTGTAAATATCATTAAGAAACATTGGTCTATTTTGACCACAAATTTAGAGTTGAAGGATATAATAGGTGCAGAACCTAGTTTTGCATATAAAAGGAAAAGATCTTTAAAACAAATGTTATGCCATCCTCAAATGCTTACATATGGAAAAACTGCTAATAAGAATAAGAAAGATGATAGATTAATCACTAAACCATGTCATAGTTGTAATTATTGTGATTTTGTTGACAGCTCTGGAGAATTTTGGCACCCAAATCAGTCTAAGAGCTACAAGTTTAATGTTTCAGCTACTTGTAATAGTACACATATAGTGTACTTAGCATACTGCATCATATGCAAAAAAAATTATGTAGGCAAGACTGACGGTGTCTAAAGGATCGTATATGAGAACATTTAAACAATATTAGGAATGGTTCTTTGAACAATGCTCTTTCTAAACATGTAAAAGAAACTTCAGTTACACTCATATTCAGATTTTTAGTTATAGGTAAGGTTGAAGTCAGTCAAAGGACTTATACTGTAATGCATGATTAGCATCCACCACAGTTATGTGTCCATTTACAGTGACACAGGCCTCCACCTTCTCTTTCACCTCAAACAGAATGTTTACAAGGCATACATCAGATGTAGAAAGTTAGCACAGGTGGATTGTCACAGTTGTGTTAAGACTTCCATTGTGGTGCTTTTGCTTTATCCACATATCATTAGTCGTAGACCCACATGGCTTGCAGGTCACTTACTGAAAGGGCAACATTAAATGAGTCTGCTAACATTACATAAACAACATTGTATCCATGTACTCATTATTTTTATGTTATGCAATGATACATTATCACAGATTGTGATTGTATGGAAGTGACATGGTTATTCATGTCATGTCATGCTGTGAGTGCTTCTGTGGCATGTACATTGAATACTGGCTTGTATACCATACCTGCATAAATAAACCCTGGTTCAATTCTGGGACAGCGTGTGTATACTACACAATGGAATAAGCTTCCTTGTCAAAGATGCATTGATATTGTTCTGCTCACTGTTGTGGAGACCAACATATATATATATATATATATATATATATATATATATATATATATATATACATTATAAAATAGCTGGTAGGATGAAATATGTATAAATGATATACTGGATAGGAAGGGTTCTGGGGAGAGAGGATAGGTATAGATAGGGAAATAATGAGCTGAAAGTGGAGGGGCTAATAGAGAGTAGTAGGTGGTAAGGTCTAAATGTAGGGTAAGCAGGAAGGTTGCAGACATACAGAGGAAGAGGAATAATTCATAGGGTGTAAATAATAATAGTATTGGTAGGTGTGCTGTACATAAAGTCAGTTGGATATAGGAAAGAAAGGTGACAGTTAGAGGGAGAAGCAGAGAGATGTAATAGGAGAAATGATACTAGGAAGTAGATCAAGGAAGGAGAAGTAGTGGGCTGGGAAATAGAGAGAGATATGTACTGGTAGGCTGAAAGTACTAGTAGGAGATTAGTCTGGGTTGTTGCAGTTACATATATAAATGTGTAGTAAATATTATGTTGTAATAAATAATATACTATTGGTCTTAAAGGTGGAGATAAAGGTTTTTTTATGTAACTTAGGTAAGCCCTGTATAATTGGTATTGTAGATTTTTCCATAAATAAAAACTCATATAAACACTTATCTATCAATTTAACTGAAAACATATATCTAATTCTGTTTTTTACTGCTTCAATGCAATTACAACCTTCAAAAAGTTTAATGTGTTTATTGTATTGTTCATCGGCTAACATAGCCTCCATCTTATGAACATATATCAGAAATCTAAAACATCTATAGGTCCAGCTTTATCAGATGGACGAATTATAATGGTTTCATCTTGCATTAAGTTGGAAATAGCTTCTCTTTCTTTAATTGTTTATTTTTTAATTTTTTAATTTTTTTATTTATGGAAAAACCTACAATACCAATTATACAGGGCTTACCGTAGTTGCATATGAACCCTGTAAATCCACCTTTAAAACCAATAGTATCAGGAGAGAATTGGTGCACTGAAGCTATGTCTATCTATGTTGAGAACTTAGGGCCTTTAATTAAAATTCGTAGCCATATCTTACAGGATTTGAGACAATTTATACAAGACCTTTATGGCTTTACACATGCCACATTTAAAATAAATGAGTGGTATTTAGTAACTTTAGATGTACAGTCACCTTTTACGATAATCCCAAATAATATTGTGTTGGAAAGGATGAGAAAAATTTTATGTAGTGCAGAGCACTTTTCCACTGATAAAATACAATTATGTGTTTTGACAGAAATTATACTATATAATAATATTTTCTTGTTCAACCGTAAATATTATATTCAGAAAGATGGCATAGCTATAGGCACACCATGTGCAAATAGCTACGCTAGTCTTATTATGTTAATATGGGAGTTGGATTATGTTTTTAAAAGTTCTTTTAGTGCACATATTTTGTTTTATAGAAGGTTTGTGGATGACCTTTTTATGATTTGGGATGGATCTGACAATGATTTAATTACCTTTATTGATTATATAAATAGTAGAACCTCATTCCTTAAGTTTACTGTAACTATTCTGATAGAGAAATAAGCTTTCTTGATACACTTATTAAGGTTAAACAAGATGTTGAAATCGATACTATGTTATATAGGAAAAACTGTCATAGAAATAAGTTTTGCATTGCAGCAGCATGCACCTGCATCATGTTTTTGAAAATATTATTAAAGGCCAAGATCTAAGAGTGTCAAGAGTAGCAGCTAGTCATGATAATTTTCAGATAGAAATAAAGAACTTGGAAGATAGATTTATGGCGAGGGTATATAATAAGAATAGGGTACATAATACATTGGACTAGGATGCAAAATAAGAAGGGTGAAGGTAGACCACATTTTTCATCAAATCCCCCCATATTTAGAAGTAAGCAAACTAATGATATTAGATGGAGAGTACAGATAGCATTCTCTAAAGGTTCTGATGGTATTGTAAATATCATTAAGAAACATTGGTCTATTTTGACCACAAATTTAGAGTTGAAGCATATAATAGGTGCAGAACCTAGTTTTGCATATAAAAGGAAAAGATCTTTCAAACAAATGTTATGCCATCCTCAAATGCTTACATATGGAAAAACTGCTAATAAGAATAAGAAATATGATAGATTAATCACTAAACCATGTCATAGTTGTAATTATTGTGATTATATTGACAGCTCTGAAGAATTTTGGCACCCAAAATCAGTCTAAGAGCTACAAGTTTAATGTTTCAGCTACTTGTAATAGTACACATATAGTGTACTTCATACTGCATCATATGCAAAAAAAATTATGTAGGCAAGACTGACAGTGTCTAAAGGAACATATATGAGAACATTTAAACAATATTAGGAATGGTTCTTTGAACAATGCTCTTTCTAAACATGTACAAGAAACTTCAGTTACACTCATATTCAGATTTTTAGTTATAGGTAAGGTCGAAGTCAGTCAAAGGACTTATACTGTAATGCATGATTAGCATCCACCACAGTTATGTGTCCATTTACAGTGACACAGGCCTCCACCTTCTCTTTCACTTCAAACAGAATGTTTACAAGGCATACATCAGATGTAGAAAGTTAGCACAGGTGGATTGTCACAGTTGTGTTAAGACTTCCATTGTGGTGCTTTTGCTTTATCCACATATCATTAGTCGTAGACTCACATGGCTTGCAGGTCACTTACTGAAAGGGCAACATTAAATGAGTCTGCTAACATTCCATAAACAACATTGTATCTATGTACTCTTATTATTTTTATGTTATGCAATGATACATCATCACAGATTGTGACTGTATGGAAGTGACATGGTTATTCATGTCATGTCATGCTGTGAGTGCTTCTGTGGCATGTACATTGAGTACTGGCTTGTATACCATACCTGCATAAATAAACTCTGGTTCAATTCTGGGACAGTGTGTATACTACACAATGGAATAAGCTTCCTTGTCAAAGATGCATTGATATTATTTTGCTCACTGTTGTGGAGACAGAAACATGTAGCTCCTTTCTAGCATTTGAACTAAAGCCAATTGCTCATATTATATTTCTAACTCCCTCTTAATGCAAACATTCAGTTCAGTTATTTCTGGCAGCCTCCATTGATATCCAGTGTTGCAAATGTAGTCAACACAGAAGTCTGGAGAGAGATTAGTATAATAGGCAGGGGTTTGAATCTGGTAATATATGTTTGTCAGGCAACTGTGACAGACAGCAATGGCTTACACAAAGACAATAGTTATGGCACAGTCAGAGGGCTACCTTTTTTAAACATTGCCCTACAAAATAGGGCATCCATAATCCTTGTGACAGAAAGTGCTATAAGCCCTTTAAGGGTGTTCTTCATGACATAATCGATGTGCATTTGTAATTAGCATGCATCTCTCTGATATCTGTCCTGGCATGTGTCTGAAAATGACATGAAGCAAATGTTTATCATGTCATTCATTGCTCACAGGCATTATCTATTCCCAAAAGAATTAGGCTCTATATTACATGTCTTCATCCAGACATTTCTTTATTACTGCAACTGTTTTTGTCACACTCTACAGCTTAATTGCAGATGGGGTTTCCGTAAATATTTCTTACTGTATGGCATGCAGCAAGACTATTAGAAACTGTGATTTCTCCCCTGATACAACACTTTCTTGTAGGTTGGTGCTGTTGAACTGCTGTTATGTTACTGTTGCCTATAATTCCATGTGAGCATGCCCAGTATAACAATGCCTGAGATGTTTGCAAATTAGCAATGGAAAACTTGAGATCATGAAATGCATCCTATTTGTGTTATTTGTCATTTATGTGTTGCATGTTATTAGATTACCATTTTGCATTTGCATGTTATTAGATTACCATTTTGCATTTAAATGACTATTACATGTCCATAGGTGATAAACCCCTTATCTATGGATACTACTGATATTTCTTTGCAAAAACATGTCCATTTCTTTTTTTCTTTTTTTTTTTTTCTTTTTTTTTGTAAAAACTTTTATTAATTTTGTTTAACAGAAAAAAGGGGAAAAAACTTAACAAACATATAACTATATACAAAAGTCCATAAAATGAATAGCATATGTATATAAGAATGTTTTTAAACAATCAGTATTTTCAAGCAGATCTCTAAGTTTAAGCCAAAATGTTAAAAAGCAAGGACCCAAGAACAGACCCTTGGGGAACGCCTGTGTTGTTGAGTAGGTAATCAGATTGCTTACTTTGCCATCTAACAGATTGTTTTCTGTTGTGTAGATAGTTATGGAACCAGGATAGTGTGTGTGGGGAGCAGTTTATGGTCTCACGTTGTAAAAGTTGTTTTGAGTGGGGCACTGTAGCAAAAGCTTTTGAAAGGTCTAGTAGGATCACTGATGTTAGTAGGCCTGCATCAAGAGCTTTGTATACAGTGTTGGTAGATGACAGTAAGGCTGTTGTGCTGTGTGCTGGCCAAAAAACATGTTGGGTGGGTGCGAGTAGATTATTCTCTGTGAGATGTTTTAGCAATTGAGAACGATTACACTTTTCTAATATTTTTGATAGAGGTGAAAGTATGGAGATGGGCTGGTAGTTAGATAGATCACTGGTGTTACCGCCTTTTTGAAGTGGAGTAATAATTGCATTTTTCCATAGTTGTGGGACAGATTATTCAGAGATCGATCAGTTAATGAGAATGCTAATTGGAAGAGGTATAGAATTTGCTGCAAGTTTTAGGTATTCAGCTGGAAGGCCATCAGAAGAGGGGAATATTGGTTTTAGTTTTGAGATTAGTTTACGACCTGAGGAGTGGATGGGTTTTTGTTGGAATTGCAATTAATGTGGGGGGAGTGATTAGAGAGTGTATTGTTGTTTATGTTGCCGATTATACTTTTGTTAGTTAGTAGGGAGAAATCACTAACAAGTTTTTGGATAGTATCAATAAAAATGAGAATTGAAGTATTGGGCAATTTCTTGAGGGTCCTTGTCAGGAGATGGGGGGGGGGGTTGTGTTGAGTACCATGATTTAGGAGAGAGAAAACAGAGTTCCAGAACAATTTGGGGTTATTTTGTTGGGTAGTGAGTTTAGTCAAGAAATAGCTTTTTTAACGTTGATGACTTGCTTTTTGGCATTGTTACAGAGTTGTTTATATCTGAGTTCAAGTTGTGGGGTTCTATTTCTATGCCATTCATTCCAAGCTTTATCCCTGGAGGTAAGTAAATGTTTAGTTTGTTTAGTTAGCCATGGGGCATGGTTAGGCTTTACTCTTTTGGTATGTGTGGGGGCAAGATTGTCTAGAATATCTAAAAAGATTTTATTGAAGTAGATGACTGCTTCATCCAGTGGTAGAAGTTTGGTAGGGGACCAGTTGTGGCTTTTTAGAGACTCTAAGAATAGTTGTTCATTGAAATGGATAACATTCCTAATTGTTCTTAGACAATGCAGTTTGTCTATTTCAAGTTAAGTTCTATGGGTATAGGCAGGAAGATGGTCACTAAAGGTATTGAGTAGGGTCCCTGCCTTGGTGAATTTTTAAAGGTGTGAGATGAGTATCCAGTCTAGGATTTATTCTGTTTGTTTTTTTATCTTACGAGTGGGGTTAGACATGAGTTGAGAAAACCTGTGCACATTAATATTATTTACTGGGGAGTCAGAGATGAGAGTTTGCCAGTTTATATTTGTATCACCAAGAATGAAGGTTTCATTTGATATATTGAGGGTGGTCCAGGATAGTAGATCTTCCAGAATAGATATGTTTTGGGGGGAATATAGAGTACAGCAATACATAATTGTTTTCTGTTGTTGATGTGAAGATTAAATAGTAATAATTCCATATTTCTGAATGTTGGTATAGGTTTATCATATAGTGTAACAGCTAAAGTATCATGGTAGATTAATGCAACACCTCCACCTTTTTTATGTAGCCAGGCATTTCTAAGTATATTATATCATGTAGGGATTATTTCAGTGTTAGCAACATGTGGTTTTAGCTAGGTCTATGTGAGTGTTACAATATCTGGGGAGAAGTGAGAGAGCCAGGCATGGAATTTGATGGTTTTGTTACAGATACTGTGTATGTTAATTGTAGTGAAGCAGAGGTTCTTGGCATTAGAAGAAAGGTTTTGGGCAGAATGGTTGATTGGTCCAGGGTTGGGGTGAATGTCGCCACATAGCGAGAAGGCCTGGTAGTGACATGTAATTATGGAGGGATGTTGAGTAATGAAGAGAGACCTATGGTAGGGGGCTACAAATTAATTTTAGTTTGATTATGATGACAAAGGATCTAATTTTTGTAAGGTGCCAAGCATGGAAGTTGAATAAAGAGGATGAGATGTCAGAGAAACTATTGGTATTAGTGTGGGGTGCAATGGGTGATGTGAAAAATGTTGAAGTTGGGGAGTGGAATATACTATGTAGGGAGGTGGTGTTGGATAGGAAAATAAGAATGGTGGTAAGGGAGATTAAGGTAATACAAGGTTCTGATGTATAGTACATGTTAGGAAAAGGCTGTGGTACTATTGTTAAGGAGAAGAATGAGGAAGATTCAGGAAGGGAAAATATTAATTAGGAAGATAATTAGGGTGAAGTGAATGGGAAGACACTGGTGTAGGTGTCTGAGTGATTGATTGGGAGTTAGACAGGAAAGGGAAGAGCTTATGGAAGGTTTAAATGTAATTGATGTGGGGGTGGTTGGGTATAGGGGTAGGGTAGAGGAGCGGAATGAGCCCAAGAGGAGCAAGGCCGAACAGAGCAGGCAGAAACCTAGAGACAGCTTGTCATTCTTCCATCTAAATCATTAGCTTCTTCTACACCTAAGATCTGTAGAGACTGCTCCTTGAGAACTTTATTCAATACAACTATTTGTTTTTTACAGTCATCTTTTATGTTGTCTATTTTATTAACTAGTTTATCCATTTACAGTGAAAGTTCATGTATGCAGCTGAGAATAGACTGTATGTCTTTTTTATTATAGAATCTTGAGACACATATTTAGAGCAGCTCATTCTAAATAAAGCAAAATCCTTGATTTTTCCCTAAAAGGAAAATACGGTATAAAATAAACATTTAAAATATTTGATTATACATCAGTCTTATTTTAAAAACCATTCATTGATTTTTGATAAATCCTGTCAAAAAATGTTGAAAAAGAAGCAGAGCAAAAGATCAGTGCTGTTAACTGCACACCATCTTGGCCACACCCCAACATATCCATTTCTGATGTACATAACATTACAGCTGTAAGGTCAGTTTGTTCTTGTGTATACTTGCTGAGATGGAGAATATAGCAGAAATGTAGGCTTGTATACATATATCTCGTGCACTTACTGCACTGTGTACACATTCATTGCATAATGTATCTTTTGTCCTTGCTGACTATTATCTCAACTCAAAATTTCATTACCATGTGTATCATGTTTTAACTCCCCTTTGTTACATTGTAACTTCATATCCCTTTCACATCCTTTGTTAGCATATCCATTTTTATTTATGTGCATAACACTGGTATTGTCATTAACATTTTAACATTTTAATTATCCTCACATAAATATGTTATGTTAGGAATATTTCTTTGACACCAGCACATTTGCCTTTGGCATATGACTACACTTGTACACAAAAAACAAAGTTCCGTAAAGACAGACAAAATACTTTCTTTAATCACAAAAATATTAACAGTTCCATCTGCATGAGCGCTTTCGTCTGCCCAAAGCAGACTTCATCATTCTGATGGTCTGCTTTGGGCAGACGAAAGTGCTCATGCAGTTGGAACTGTTAATATTTTTGTGATTAAAGAAAGTATTTTGTCTGTCTTCACGGAACTTTGGTTTTTGTGTACAGTTGAGTATTACTTTTTCGTGTATATGACTACACTTGACCTATTTTCCCTTCCCGACTAATTATTATGAAGTGCAAACCATTATTCTTTGAATACAGTTCTTCTGTTTTGCTTCCTGTCTTTCAAAATGTTTTCACTGTACTTGCCCTTAATATTTCAGGGCTACAGCACATGCTCATATATTTGCTTTGCCTATAAACAAGCCATTTTGTTTACATCCTGTGCTCCTGCATACAACCACCTTTCTATGGCTGTGAACACTGTTGCCTGATATGAAAAGGTTTTTGTAAATATGTAGATGCGATGAGCAGCATGTATATTCGATTAGTACTGCTATTCATCACCGTAATATACTTGCATCGTGTAGACTTATTGTGGTGCCAACATGATTGTTAATGAACCCAGGACATATCTTTCTGCTGTTTTAAATAGTTATTATAACACCTGTGCAACCAGGAATTCACCTCAAAGACAACTGGAGTGAAAGTTCTACCTACACATATAATAGAGGCTAGCCATAAGTGTAGAATTTAGAACATGTAAGTGATTGTCCATTGGGTAAAAATTGGAATAATAGATTATTTATCACTAAAATAAAGTTGCTGTATTTACTGGGAAGTTGAAAGCACTCATTGTTTAAATTCCTCATTTTCTTTAAAATACTTGATTAAGAGAAAGCACAAAAGAAATATCTAATGATTGTATTTCATCAACATAAAACATTGTACGTGGCTGGTTGCATTTTAAATTATCCTGTAATTTTAGTACTTAAATGTGCTGTGTGATGTTGCACTTGAAGGTGATAGAATGGGGCCTCTGTTTGTTCAAAGCCTTAGTTACATAAATGAATTTGTATGACTTTGTTATAGAAGTGTTTTGTTTCCTTGCATTTATTTAGATTCAGTGGTCATTAACCAGATTTAGTGGCTTAAATCTAAAAGTCTGTTGGAATAAAGGTTATCTGACCATTTACATCTGGTACACTCCAAACTACATTTTGTAAATTAAAAATCCTACCTGGGGATTGTTCAACTTACACACCTGTTGACCATCTATATATTGACCCAATGAAAGTCACATACATATTTTATATATATATATATATATATATATATATATATATATATATATATATATATATATATATATATATATATATGGGAACCTGTCAGATCGACAAAACCACACTTTCCCGATGACCAGATCACCGAGACCACATCGCCAATGGAGGAGATCACTGACAATTGTGAGTATTGTGGAACGGGATGTATTCCCATTTCCCCAATGTGGTGTGATCTCGGAGTTGGTATATTTAAGTAGGGGGGTGTAGGGGGCACAGCCCTCCTGCTATACACATCTTACGTTTTATTTTTTAGTTGCATTGCGGAAACGGGAATACATTCTATTCTGTAATACTTATACTTACTGTTATCAGGGATGTGTGGTGTCAGAGATGTAGTCTCAGTGATTAGGTCATTGGGGAAGTGTGGTTTCGTGGATCTGATATGGATCCATATACATATATATATATATATATATATATATATATATATATATATATATATATATATTTTTTTTTTTTTTCCATACCATACATGCAGACATTGAGATATCTGTGTACCTATATAATACTTATACTTACTGTTATCAGGGATGTGTGGTGTCAGAGATGTAGTCTCAGTGATTAGGTCATTGGGGAAGTGTGGTTTCGTGGATCTGATATGGATCCATATACATATATATATATATATATATATATATATATATATATATATATTTTTTTTTTTTTCCATACCATACATGCAGACATTGAGATATCTGTGTACCTATATATTACCTACCTCTTTCAGTATCATTTTCTTTTTACTATACCATTTTTGTGAATAGGGCCACTTCCGTATTGCATTATTAAAAACAATATAACAAATGTGCTATTTCTTTGTCTCTGGAGAATATAAGTCACTTCCATTCAAAATGTTTAATTAGCTCCCTAAGCCAGCATAGAACAATACTTTCAATGTTATTCCCAGGTCCATTGCTGCATTATGAAATCAAATATAAAAAAATTTATATTTTCTGTAATTATTCACAATTATCAATTAAGTCATAGAATGTACAAATCAGACAGACCATTTCACTTGCCCCAGGATGTAACTAAATTCTGCATGCAGCTAACACCATCATCCCTGACACAGTACATTGTATTCTTTTAATGTTAACATGCAGCGTATTATAGCATTCATGAATACCACTGTAGGCATTCATTAATATAGGCTTCCTTGTACACTGTGGCCACAGAGCTGGAAAGTCATGTTCTTATGGCCATCTTCCCTTGCAGATGGAGTCACACTCTATTTGGGATTCGGAAGAACTTCTTATTTGCCCATGTAATGACTGCTAATTAACAATGTAATAAGAGTGATGACATGACAAAGTAAAATTAATTAGGGAATGGATAAATACAGCACAGTGTGGTGGCAGTCCCATGACATAATAAGCCCAGTAGAGTACATGTAGCAGGTTTGCAATGTTTGTTACACACACACAATGACATACCAGTATGAGCACAGCTGAAAGTCTTAATGATAGCTTCAAGCAGCTGAATCACTTACAAATGCCTTCTACCAGCACCTACAGGACTGCATGGATCAGGCAATCCCAAACAAAACAAAGACTCTTTGTACCAAAGGCAAGCGTCCAGTCTGGTGGACCCGAGCCATAAACAAGCTCTACAACAAAAGGAGAAAGCTACTACAAGATAGAGCAAAATCCTTAAAAGGGAAAACACCCTTGATCATTATAAGTAAAAAACTAAGATCTCTCATAAAATCATCCAAGGCAAATTTTGAGAGAAAAGTCGCTAAGGACTCAAAGGACAATCATAAGGCCTTCTTTAGCTATGTTAGAAACCTGAGAGGAAACTCCCAGATATGCTCAGAATTAGTTCAAAATGATGTAAAAATTACTGAACCTACAGACATTGCCAACATACTGGCTGACAGGTTCAGTGCAAACTCCCCTCCCCAAAAGGTGAGATATCTATACCAGAGAATTATAGCCCCCCAAACATCTCCAACGCTCAGGTGAGAACTGCTCTCTCCAAGGCAAAAAACACAGCATCCATGGGACCAGATGGTGTCCCCGGATGTGTGCTCCACGAACTCAATGAGGAATTAAACCCGCAGTTAGGGCAGCTGTTTAATCTTAGCCTCACCTCAGGATACGTGCCTAAGGAGTGGCGTACGGCAACTGTGGTCCCACTTCACAAAAGCGGTGCCTCCACCGACCCGGGAAATTACCGTCCCATCAGCTTGACAAGCTTGATCTGCAAAGCTATGGAGAGTATCATAATGGAACTCATAAATAAAGACATAGGAGACTTGCAGACTTTGGATCCGACCCAGTTTGGCTTTGTCAAAGGCAGATCATGCCTTTTAAACTTGGTTGACTTTTTTGAAACAGTCACCAAGGCCATTGATGAGGGAAAGGCAGTCCACACAGCCTACCTCGACCTGGCAAAGGCTTTCGACACAATACCCCACTCAGGTATCATTGAAAAACTCATCAGCTTAAATGTAAACCCATACGTCACAAGATGGGTAGCAAACTGGCTAAGTGACAGAACCCACAGGGTCAGAGTTGCTGGCGCCATGTCAGACTCAAAGCCTGTCACAAATGGTGTCCCACAGGGCTCAGTCCTGGGCCCTCTCCTGTTCGGCATCTACTTTTCAGAAGTACAAGCAAACACAGGAGGATTATGGCTGACAAAATTTGCAGATGACAGCAAACTGGGAGCCATAGTTGAGAACACATCTGACACAGATATCCTTCAGAAGGGTCTTATAGAAATGGATAACTGGTGCCAGAGCCATGGCCTAAAGTTAAACGCCAAAAAATGCATAGTCATACCCTTCGGGAAAAACAAGGTTACCCCTAGCTACCATATAGGTGGCAACCCACTAAGCACAGAAGAGGTTATCAGGGATCTGGGGACCCAGGTTGACAGTAACCTTTCATTTGACACTCACGTTGCCAAAGTAGTTAGGAAGACCTTCTACATTGCCCACCTGATCATGAAGAGATTCACATCTAGATCAAGGGAAGTCATCATCCCCCTGTACTCATCACTCATCAGACCAATGATTGAGTACAATGCCCCATTCGGAATGTATCTGACACGACACCTGCAGCAACTGGAAAGGCCCCAAAAGTTCCTCACCAAAAGGATAAAGGGTCTCAAAAATATGTCCTATGCTGCCCGACTGAAGGAACTTCAGCTCTATTCAGTCGCCACCGTCTGCTCAGAGGTGACCTGTGCCTGACATACAAGGCCATGTCCAACCCAGAATTGATGAACATGCTTCACCTCAAAAAATCTAGATCCCTCAGAACTACAAGGGCGGGAGACTTAAACCTTGACACGGTTATTAATAGGACGTGCTGGAGGGATAGATTCATCACCCAGAGACTCCCTATGCTGTGGAACAAAATCCCGGTACATGTGAGGCAGAGCACCTCGCTGGCTTTGTTCAAGAGAAATCTTGACCAATGGATGGGAGATCGCAGATATACCCCAGGGATTATCTCAGTGTCACTGCTTGACAGAGGCACAGCAAAATAATGGGCATAGTATCCTCTAAACTAAAGGGCTAGCGAAAGCCACAAAACTCTGGGCTAGGCTTATAAATGCCCTTGGGCAGATAGCCTAGTATGAACCTATGAACATATGAGCAAAGTTCCTACCATGATATACTTTATTAATGGGAAGGAAATGGGTTTTATAGAGCAGTCAGGAAAGAGAAGAGAAAGTACTGGAACACAAACAAGGATGAGACTATTGGAAATCTGGGATGGGAAGGGGAAGCAAGTTTTTTTTTTTCCTTATGTGAAGCAGATGCCCTTTTTTGCAAGAAGGGTAGGGTGAAGTTGTGAGCAAGAAAGTTTACATAGGGATGGTAGAAGTGCAGACAAAGAAACACAAAACACAGACAAAGACCAACATGGAAGATCTGACAAAAATGGCTGGGAACACAAGGTGAGAAAATTAAAAATGGACTCTATAAATGCTGTATACTCAAGACTTTAATCACAAAGCTTTCAGATCTAGTGATCCTTCCTCAGTGCTAAAACACTTAGCACTGAGGAAGGATCACTAGATCTAAAAGCTTTGCCACTAAAGTCTTGAGTGTACAGCATTTGCCAAGTCCATTTACTTCTTTTCTGTTTGATTGTTTTTATTTATGTGCATTCTGCTTTACCATAGTGTGGCTCCTAGTTTATTTCAACACAAAGGAGAGACACAGACAAACTGTGGGAGGACAATTGGTGATGGGAAGGATTGGACTATAAACTGTGGAAGGAAATTAAGCACAAAGAGAGGAGCAACATGACTGAGGATATGGTGAGGTGACAGTTGACTGTTTCTCTGCCAAGTATCATCCCTGAGATGAGATCAGTCACCTCAATGACTGCCCTCAAGGCTAGTCCTTGATACTTGTGGCTAGATGAGCAAGCAGTAGATTGACTGAAGTAGTCACAAATGGACATGTTCCAGGTGTCCAGAGTGTCCACCAAGCCACAGATTCACCAACATCAACATCACATACTCCAACACCTGCTACACTATGGTGACATCCATTTATGGAAAGCCTGTACTCCCTACCAGTGAAAGACTAACAGAAGCAAGCAGAAAACCCTCCAGTTCATCTGCTACTGGATAATCTTTGTCAACCTGTAGAGAGTCAGACCTGAGGCAGCTGAAGACCCAATGCATAATGTCAGGGCAGGTTGATGGTGATGTGACCACTCTGTGCCACAGCAAAGGTTGACACTGCATACATTAGGAACAAAAATGGAGAGAAACAAAACAAAAACAAATAAAAAAATAAGACAGTGATAAAGAATGAGACAAAACAGCGAATAAAAAAAAAATAATACTTTGTGCCAACATTTGACATTAAAATGTTGTTAACTATGCAATAACAATATATATATATAATATACCTGTCTGACCAAACAGTATCACTGTAGGAATAGCATCACAAGGTGATGATAAAACATTGGCATAAATATAAGACAACTGCTGCCAGACTTATAATGTGACATTTGTCGTCCACTCATGAATGACATAGTGCTGTCTGTCCCAGGCATGCACATGGTATGCCAGATATAACTGTCAGTGCTGCTGCCATGGAAGGGACACTGCAAGAATATTACTGTTCAAGGAGACCAGTGAATTATTTATGGCACGCCGGATTATGGACATAGCAATTTAAGGGTGTCAAGCACTCAGGCATGATTAACAGTAACATGCCTAACATGCTGGTGGAACTCTCGCAATCAGGTCAGTGATCAGCACACCCCCACACCCCACCGTTCCTGATTCATTCTGTCCAATCATCCCACTGCCCCATCCATCACCAAGTCCACAAGCTCCTCCTTCCTCCCACAGACTTCTCTGAGTTAGCTGCGGCTGTTGCAGATTTTAAGGGCATCATGGGGTGTGGTGCTGGCAACTTCTTCTGCTTGCTGAGGAAGGTTGTTAAGACCTATCCCTATTTCTGAGCTCCCTCACCCCAGGACTCATCAGCAATGTCAAAGGGCTACTCTCCTCTGTGGTCCACACAAAGAGGCTTCTCCAATGAATGCCATCCCCTGGATGGGCATGCCCATCCCTCCCTGCAGCAACTCAGATACCTGAGCAGCTACTTGAAGCCAGGTCACCTGGACCATAGTTAGGGTGGATTCCTCTATTCCCAGGTGCTGGTCTCCAGTGATTAGAATATTGAGACCATTGTCATTCCAGTGGAGTGGGATAGGGTGTTAGCACATAAACTTGAATATAGAGTGCATGTGTGTCAGTAGATACAAAAATAGCAGCATGCAAAGGTTACATCTACTTGCAACATTCTAGAAACAAGCAAATCAGCATCTATACTATCCTCAGTACGTATGTACTCATGTGCCTGGACAGCCTTTTCAGATGCCTTTGAGAGATCAAATTATTGTCATCAATCTCAGCTGGACCTGAAAAATAAAAAAGAAGTGGAATGTGTCTCTTAATAATGTGTCTTGCATGTGGTTAACAAGTTAAGGCTAAATAACAGTAGTTAATCCTCTTATGAGTACTTCCTGTAAAACGTTAGTGCAACAGCCTGTAAAACTCTAGTGCAACACAACCTCTTCTCATTGGCAAAGAAGGTAATGTTGATTTCTTTTCTCATGACTGTGCCTGTACTGCTCACCAGTGTGGTTGAAGTCCATGGTATCACTCACTACCGTGGCAATGCTGTGCCAGGCATCAGCCTTGTACCAAGGACCCTCATAACAGGTCATCAGTAGGCACTTCCTGAAATCACTGTTTAGGAAATAAGTACCACCATGCAGCTCTTCCACAGTCATCACCCTCAGAAGCCATGGCCACTTCAGAATTTATACTGAGGAAAATTATAGCACATTCACATTGCCACATAATTCAGGCATCGAGATGGGCAGCAAGGCAGCACAACAGTGCACAATGCCACTGTAAACCATGCTAGGATGATGTTTAAGGTGTCAAAGACATGTTGGCCTGATTGTATGTAGTTCTTACAACCATTAATGTGTTAAAGCACCTCATGGGACCATGAAAGTGCTTAATACACTAAGACTCTGTAGGGGTCAGTGACCAGCCTATGCATGCATAGTGTGCATCGCCATTATTTAGGTAAGTTAACAGTCAGGTACAAGCTTCATTCCATAGCCATGGTTTGGTATGCATTGTGTAAAATGGGCACTTCGCAAATCATTGACCTTTATTGCCTCATTAGCATAATTGTCATGCAATGAGCCTCAAAACTGCATAGTAGAAGCAACCTCACTCATTGCAATGCTCAGCCCACTATAGAAATTTGCTGCAGAGCACAAAATGTAGTGGAAACAAAGGATTTCCTTCAAAGTGGATGGACAGGAAATACTGATGCTATGGTAATTCTCCATGGGAAAGTGAAATGTTGGGAAGTGAAGAACTGAACATTGGAGCAGAACTTCATCCACCAGCCCAGGTGTCCCTGAGTGATGCCCCAGCTGGGTGTGTCCTTACATGTGTGTCATGTAGTGCATCATGCTACAGTCTTGCCTATCACATTTTGAACATGGTCATATCATTCTCACAAGCACTTCAGGGCTCCAGCTGCCATGATGTTCTTCTCAAGATAAGAGGGCTTACATGTCATACTATTATACAACTATCATAGCACTGGGAAGTGGGATTGTCACAACATAGTACTGATACACTAGGGTGGTTCTGTCTGTTTTCACAGGTGATTCAATGTATTGATTCTGCACTATGGATGTGGATATGCCTCATGGCTGGCAAATATCTGAAACTGATGATGACAATGGCAGCAGAAACGAAATATAGCCAGCAGGCAGAATGCTGTTATCAGGCATGGATGCAATATCAAGCACATTAACAACCCCTTCTTTCTCCCAACATTTTCCACATTTCTTGCTTTCTCATCTGATCCTTAACCTTATATTATTTCTTTTGTGTTTGGCGCTGACAGACTTTTATCTACTTCTGGTTTGATTTCCATTCCCCTTGACACCAATATGCTTCTGCTAGACTAAGAAGGGAAGTCATCTTAGATTTATTCTCCTCATGTTTCAAAACTTTTACTATGTTTGGGTCTTGTGAGGTCAGCAGATATGTGTGGAGTCCCACCTTTGCAGATCTATACATGTAATCAATTTCAAGGAGGCCTATACCTCCTTCAGAATGGGGAGTATATAATCTTGGTATGTGCTGATATTTATAATTCATTTGATGAGCATGAAGCATCCTTCTTGTTTTCTTGTCTAATCTATCCAACACCTTTTGGGGTCAGTCAGTCACTCCAAAACTGTAAGTTAGGATATGAAGAGCAAATTGGTTTATAGCTTGAACTTTGTTCCTAGATGTCAATGCTTATTTTCAGGATTAATTTAAGTCTTCTAAAATATTCCTTAATGAGTTTTATTCGCATTTGCTCGTATGTTACTGCTGATCCTTCATCAGTTCCCAAATATTTATATACTCTCTTATTTATGATTTGTTTTTTATACTACGAATGTTCTTAAAATGCATTGTTTTTAGCCCAACAAAATGTAGTGTTATGTACTGTTATTTAATTTTTAATTTTTAGTTGCTTTTCCCACTTGACACACAAACCTGAAGAAGTTCTAATAGATGAAAGCGATCTATGTTAAAACATTTTCAGAATGTTGGTAGTCAAGATTTCTAAGGAATTTTGAAGATTTATGTTAACTTTTTCCTCTTTTTTGATATTACAATAAAATACTTTCAGGAGGTTTTAGCAATTATTAATGTATAGTTTTTAATTTAACTTTTAGTTTAGTTTAGTCCTATCTTGGAATCAGAGTCTGAAGTAGGACAGCACTGTGTCAAAAATCACACTGGTGTATGGGGGAAGGGGTATTTAGCAAGTAAATTTGCTAATTCTCTTTTACAACACAGCTACCCTAGTAAGCCAGTCCCGTCCTTTTTGTGTGTGTTTTTAGAAAAAAAGATTCGACTGGAACCAGCTTGTGCTTCCCTACTTTTTGTTAGTGGATTTATGCTTTGGAAAGTTATAAAGAAAGTATTTATGCAACCTGTTATTATTTTGGATTTTTATTAGGTACATGAATTCTACGGAATCGTAGATCTTCCACACACAGTTTCCTCATTATTTGTTTTTGGACCCAGTATACTGACATACTGGGTTTGTAAGACTTTGAGGGCCACCACGGAGACTACTTGTTTTGGTTATATGTTTACATTTCATACCATGGAGTACCATACAATCCCCTTCTAGTTCAGGTTATTAATATAATTATTAACATATTTTTTTTATTTTATTTATTTTATATTTGTTGACAGGATTTGTCTGACTGGGCTACAAATGCACTTTTTCAGCAGAGGCTCATACTCATAATATTTCTGGAAAATAACTTTTTTCTGAAGGATATGAAGTCTAAAGCTCAAATGTCTGCCAGTATTTTCTGACTTCAGTCCTCAATGATTTGCCAGTGATTTGCCAGAAAAACACAATTTTATGAGAAATAGACCAAAAATATGAGGCAAAAATCTGGGCATTCTGAGAAAATCAGAACAATTAAGAGGCATGACCCTTCCACCTCCCTCTTAAACACACACACACACACACACACACACACACACACACACACACACACACACACACACACACGCACACGCACACACACACACAAACACACACACGCCTACCTCCCTCTTACACACCAGCACACACGCACACATGCACACACACACACACACACACACACACACACACACACACACACACACACACACACACACACACACAAACACACCTACCTACCTACTTATTACACACACACACACACGCACAAACACACACAAACACACACACGCACACACACCTTGTAAACACTTAAATGCTTAAACAGACACACAGACAGACAAACACACACACACACACACATACACACACACACACACACACACACACACACACACACACACACACACACACACACACACACACACACCTCTCACTTGTCTGTTCATGGTCCGCAGTCTTCTGGAATTCAAATTCCGCAGTTGTGGAAGATGAAGAAGTAAACAATCTGTCACACAGACACAACAGGTGTTTGCAACCTGTTTTCATGTTGCATCTGTGTGACTGGACACAAAGGGTGTTCTTAAAAAAGAAAGTCTGTAAAAAAAAGTAATTTTTTTTTTTTAATTAAAAGAAAATTAATCTCTCAGTCAGCAGGCTCCCTCCCAGCCACCATTTTTATGTATGTATCTGTATATATTTATAATATGTAGTGGATGCCACAATCAGTTGTAGCTGTCGAGGTGCCAGTATGCAAAAAAAGTGCTGCATACAATAGGCAAACAACTAACATCATGAACTAGATAAAAAATGCCTGTCAGCTTCCAAGACTAAGGGGAAAATGCACCCTTTACTCCTGCCCATCAAACAATGAGGTAAAAAGTTATTGTGTAAATAAAATGAAACAATCACAACCCAGAGAGATGAGCTCCAAAGTAACTGTTAAAATAATTTTGAAATTGCACAGCCCTGACACCATATATGGTTTAGACTTGTTAAGTATTATGCTGTAGGATATTAAAAATAGTTATCCAGAATGAGTAGCATTGACCAGTTTGAATATGTAAGGGATGTATTTTATTAACCAGTGACTAACAAAGTCTAAAACGAGAGTAGCTTAATGACAGCTGGAAAAGAGACAAGAGAAAGTGATCAAGTCTTTAAAATAATCCCATGACTATATTTAGGTTGCTGTCAACTCAGAATTTAAATCTATCAGTTTATCAGCTGGTCTGGATCTCTGGGGATTATGGGATGATAAGAATGGGTCATTAATGATCCTTCTCTACTTGGTTATAGTTGGATTCTGTTCCATATTATGTGGTATAGTAATGCCTGCATGTTCCTTTGAATAGTTAACGCTTTCATCTAAATGGAGAAAAACACATGGTCCATCCAGCAACTGGATTCATAATCTAGACAGTAAAGCAAAGTAGCGTCTATACCTTTTTCTTTGAGAAGTCAAAGCAATGGCTGCTAAACATCCCTTTTGGGCAAGACCTGCTTCTAAAAATCATTGTCAGATCTTATCCCCTGTCCCAGGTATGTAATACCCCCCTCTCCCCCCCCACAGCTTGAAAAAACTCTTTTTTTTGGATGGATAGAAAGCGCATGACTAGTGGGATGAAACCCCTGGTCCCCTGGTTGTGGAATAGCAGCTACCGACTGACATGCCCTCTCTACCATACGTTTTAATGTTACATCCAGCGTTAGAGTCATGGGTATCCATATCTGCATAAAACAAAGCATGTCCTTATGATCATTCCTACTTATATGCTTAATATTCAAATGTTATCATAATGCCTTCTGTTCTCCTGGTCTTTGGCTTTATAGTTCAGGGTTTGAGTAAAGTCAAGCTATCTGATGCTCATCTGCTCATCTTCATCCAGGTAACCAGTAAAACACTGGGTGGCCTGCTCCAGTGTAGTCATATGCCCTACTATTCCCAGCACTGTATATTTCATTTCTTGCACTTTGGGGTGAATGGAAGTTTGGAAGGAATCCACATTGATATCTATTAACAGGTGGCCAGTAACACACACACTACACCTATTGTGGCTCAGATACAATCTCACGTATGCTGAAGCTCTTAAATGGAATCTACTCAAACCTCAAAGGCCTCCCATAGACTGTCCTCAGCAACCTCTCAAACACTCTACAAACACTCCCCTGGGCACACACAACCACATCTCACAATGTCTCATCCTCCAAGTTCTTAAGGCAAATTACCACACAACACAATATATTGGTCAATGGAGATTCTATTATGAGACACACTGATGCCTCCATCTCCAGGCTGAGCAAAGAGACAGTCGCTGCCTATCAGGGGCAAGGATCTGCCAATCACACATGCACTCAGGACATTGAATCAAAAGTACCCGTATGACTCTTTCATAATCCATGTGGGTGTGAATGACCTGAGACGTACCTCCCTAGACTAAATGAAGAGAGACATGATAGAGCTTTCAGATTATGTGTCCCAGTCAGGTATGAGTCTAGCAGTGAACAGCATTCTACCTTCACCAAGGATGATACCACAATATAAACAGATGATGATTCACTTAAAGGATTGGCTTAGTAATGGTGTCATTATAAGGGGGTCCAATATTTGTTAGCTTGTGAGGACATTATCGCCAGACCATGTTGCTTTGCCAGGGATGGTCTACATCTGTCCCCTCTAGGCTTTCAGATATTGGCCAAAACATTATCCATCCATATAGTGCCTTTTTAGGCAATGCCAATCAGATAAACCTTCCAACATATTACATTTTATGCAAGATAAACTAAACATGTTACTGCTTAATGGTAGGAGTCTCAACAAAAAGCTCCTCTCTCTATTAGCACTCCTCCCCCCTGATGAGTGTTCCATCTGTGCAATTACCAAGACATGGCTTAAAGCCCCAGAAGACACCCTGGCAGTACAAAGCTATAATGCCTTCTACACATTTAGATCAGCTACTGTACAACAAGGAACACGAGTGGAGGTGCATCAATCTATATAAAAATTAAGCACACCTCAAGATTGGTCAAACAGTATGACATCCTTCAGCTACTCCATGCCCAACTAACTTTAGGTAAAGACCAATACCATATCCTTGCTAGCTATAAGTCACCATTTATAACACAGAATAATCATACCACTTACTTGAATGTACTGGAGGCATTCACAATTCATCTCAATATCATATTCATGGGTGATTTCAACTATCCCACCATAAACAGAGACATGAAAACACGAAAATTCAAGGATTCCTGTATTTTGTCAATGCAAACCCCCCAGGACAGCTAGTCTACACACCTATTTGTGGTGCAAATGTCCTGGATCTGGTACCCAAAAATATTAGGGAACATTGCATCTCCCCTTGTGTAATGGCCTCACTAGTCAGATCAGATCACAAAGCGGTAACCCTTTAAATAAATATAAAGTCTGAACCCCCATCAAACCCCAGAACCTTTAAGAACTTTAACAAGGTTAACTACCTCCTGTTAAGTGAAGACATTTTTAAATTCCAAGCCCACCCCCCCCCCCAAAATCAGAGAACACAAGTGGCCTATGGAGAAGTGTTTATGGACACCCTCTACAAGCATGTAAATAGCTGCATAGAAACAGCACTACCAAACAGAAGTAAACTTGTGACAAACTCCAAAAACAAGCCTCCTTGAAGGACCCCCACTATAAGTAGGTTTTACTGCAAAGGAAAGAAAGAAAATCCTGTCAAAAATCTGGAAGGGCTATACCCAGAAGACAAAACACTCCCTCATCGGTCTCAACAAGCAACTCAGGGGACTAAACAAGTCCACCAAAGGCAACTTTAAGGCAAAAATAGCCTCTCAGTTAAGGGTGACCACAAGGCATTTTTCTCTTTTGTATGCAGCCTTAAAGGAAACAGTCAACAGTGTGATGAACTAATAGTAAATGAAACATCCTATACCATACTGTGGGATATAGCAAATTTGCCGGCTAATAAATTTTGTTCAGATTTCATCCTTCTGTCACCCCCAGTCTCCTCCCCAAAGTATGATTAAAGTTCATGAAATTAGTATTGTTTCAATCTTTGATGTTAGCCAGAAGTGCTATTTGCAGCACCCGTAATGTGCCCAGTAATGACTCCTTCTGCAATTTATATGGAGTTACATGTATCGGGAACATATCTAAGTACAATTGCAAATTCTTTTTTATAAGACCCATTGCTCCTACTACTACTGGAAGTGTCTGGGAATTCTTCCTAAATAGCTTGAAATGTGATTGCTCAGGCCTTCTGGAATCTCTGTTCCACTATAGCCTCCAGACAGGCTTCATTCCTAGGGAATGGAGGACTTCAACTGTCATACCTCTGCACAAAGTTGGACCATCAACAGTCACAGGGAACTACAGAACCACTAGACTTATAGGCAAGGCATTTGAAGGAATTACTGTGGACCTGCTAAACAAAGTCATAGAAAATCTTCAAAGACTGGACCCATCCCTGTTCAGTTTCATCAAGGGTAAGTGATGACTACTAAACTTGGTGGACTTCTTCAAGACGGAGCCATGGAAAGAGCACAAAATGGTATATGCTGCCTACCTTGAGCAGGCAAAGGCATTGGACACAATATCTCACTCAGGTATTATAGACAAACTCACAAATCTAGGCATAAATCCCTTTGTCAGCTGATGGAAAACCAAATGGCTCACAGATGTGGTGCATGAAGTTAGAGTGGGGGATTCCAACTCGACCAAGAGGCCTGTTACTAGTGATGTCCCACAGGACTCGGTACTGGGACCTCTCCTGTTTGGAATATGCTTCTATGAAGTCCAAGCAAATGTAGAGGGCCTTAGGCTGACCACATTTGCTTACAACTGCAAGCTGGGTGCAATCACTAAATCCTCCAAAGATGTATCCTCCAGGAAGGTCTGACACAGACAAACAACTTGTGCCAGAGACATGTCCTGAAACTCAGTGCAATATTCTTTGGGAAGATGATGACCCCTGCAAAGTACGACATTGATGACACTCCCCTAAGATTAGACCCACTTGTAGAGGACTTGGGAACTCAGGTTGACAGTAACCTGAACTTTGATCATTATGTGCCCATGGTAGTGAGAAAATCCTTCTACATGTGGCAACTTATAAGTTAAGGGCATGGCTTCCGGATCTAAGGAGATCATAATCCCAATTGATTCAGCCCTTGCTAGTCCAATAATCGAGTACAATCCACCCTTTGGCATGTACCTGACCAGGCATTTGCAACAGTTAGACTGGCCACAGAGGATCCTCACTAAAGGAATACAGGATATAAATAATATGTCCTATGCAGAACACCTCAAAGCCCTGTCCCCAGTCTCCTACAGACTATTGAAGATGATCTATGCCTAACATACTACGCATTCTCTGATCCAGCCCTGATGGATCTGCTACACATTTGCAAAACAAACTACACTAGACTTATCTGATCTAAGGATCTAAACCTAGTCTGTGACATAAACTAAACATGTTGGAAGGACAGGTATGTGCCTCTGGGATTACCCCTTCTCTAGAACAGACTCCCCATCATACCTCTCAACTGTCCAGATTTTCACAGAATGCCCAGATTTTTGGCTCATATTTTGGTCTGTTCCCCTTTAAATTTGTGCTTCTCTGGCAAATCACTGGAATAATCTGTGGACTGAAGTCACTAAATAATAACATACATTTGAGTTTCAGACCAAAAATCCTTCAGAAAATGTCTGTTAAAATAAACCCTGTTACTCTAACAACTTTCAAAATTTGTAAGAGCAATATTTAAAATATGTCCCTATTTCTAGGCCTTTGGCCCCCCATTTTGTTGGGCTTTGTCCAGATTTCTTGCACTAAGAGGTTGAGAGGTATGCTCCCCATTCATGTGAAACATAACTCTTTCCTTAGTCTATTCAAATGCAATTTGGACTAATGAAGGGAAACTGCAAATTCACCCCTGGCTTGTCGCCGGTGGCCTTTATGAACATGGGCAGTGTGTAGATGCCCTAAGGCACAGGCATATATCAAAGCCATTCTAGCCTGTGGGCATTGATAATTGGGAAAACTGGGGCATGAATGGCTAGGCTTAAAAAAAAGTCTGTAGGACCATTAGATTAGTAACTTCCGTCCTAAGATCCTATGACACCTGAAGTTGATGGACGTTAGAAGTCAAGAGCACAATATTTGAGGACTGCAAATGTGGTAGGTTCAGTATATTCCTAGCAGAGTGTCCCAAACTATTAGAAGATGATAGTGCAAAGGAAGCACCCATGATAGGAACGCTTGTATCAATGGGTGCTTTTGACCAGAATTCATCCAGGTTTATTCAAGCTTCTGAAGATTTTTTATTTATTTTGGTAGCATGTAAGTGGTATGTCATCTAGATGGGTAAAGTACTATCAGCATGGAGAACAGAAAATTGATGAACAGTTCTACACTATATTTTTAATTTTTCTATCATAGAGGTCAGTGCATGTGAAAGCCTCCTCTTTTAGGACTCATTTTCTAAATTTTAGTCTAACATTGAATTTGGGATCAGAAGGAGCACATTTTCAGGATATATATACACTTCATAACACTGCCATAGCTTATCATTACATATCATTTAGATTCTGTGCTTATCTGAATACATTACATTTTTTGTGCCATTTTAGAACCTCTCTTACCATAACCTGTACAAAATGCATATGTTTCACTATAAAGACTGTTTCTTGTCTTAAAATGAACTGCAATTAAATATACACTGGATCAGGTGGGACAGTGCCGAAGTGTCTTGACATAGTGGGCCATCAGGTCTGCATCGCCTTATGGTAAAATAATTTCCCACTGGAGGAAGAAATAATTCTACAGGCATTGAGGATTTCAGCCATTTTAAATATTTATGTTTCTTTCCCAGTCGCCCACCTACCAGTCACCTGTCCTATATTATTAATCAAAGGATCTGAACATTAGCAGCCTCTCAGCCATATTGCAGTTCCTGAAATTGCTGAAGTCTAGTGGCACTGTAGTAAAAACAATTTCTATATTCATAGATTTTTCAGGAGGACTGACTTCTGTTGACAAAAGAAATATAGAGAAAAGGAGCACCTGCTTTGGGAACTATATCAGAATGATTTGTTCTATGACTGATGATTGAATGACACGTACAAGAAAAGCAAAGAGTTATTTTCCAATACATCTGCTATGCAGTCCTGGTTTAAATCATGGTTTTCTATTAAAATTCTAATTTAGATTCTAAACAACAGTTTTACTTTGCTAACAATTCTGTGAAAAATCCAATGTTCTCTGTGTTATCTTCTTTTAAAAAGACCAATCATGTTACTGTCACTTTAGCAGAAATTAGAATATTTAGGTGTATACTGTTAGATTCAGTTTCACATTTAGTGTGTTTCAGTTTGGCTACTTTAAATTAATTTATATTTATTTTTTCTGCTATTATCCAAAACTGTAAACCTGACATCTCAGGATATAAGACTATGGATGTAATCACTCATTTCTGCCATTGAAAGTGTATCAATAAAAGATGGCAAGAAGAAAATAACATTACAATATTGTTTTGTAACAGTATCCCGCTGCTGCTTCTGTTTACATCAGAAGCTAAAAAGAAGTATGGTACCAGGAAAAATGTATGCTGTTTGCAAGTTTTAATTGTGTGTGTGTGTGTGTGTGTGTGTGTGTGTGTGTGTGTGTGTGTGTGTGTGTGTGTGTGTGTGTGTGTGTGTGTGTGTGTGTGTGCACATATTAGGAGTGGAATCTGGTCACTTACAGTCAGAGAGTACTAAAATCTGGTATTTCTATTATTTTGGATTCTATAAATGAATTTTACTCTCTTTCAATTCTCTTTCTGCTTTGCTGCATACAGAATTATAGGATAAACAACTGTATTGCTTTACTTTATCACATTGTGTTTCTCACAAACATTTACTCCTACTGAGTACATCATTCTGTCATGAAAAAGTTAATTTTTTTCTTCAGAGTTTCATAGGTTAATAGGAGATTACAGTCCTTATACGCCTAGCCAATATAACTCAATTTTACCCAATATATGCCCGAGGGACAAGAGGATGGCATGGGTTTGTGCCTATGTCTTGGGTATCATAAATAATGGCCCTGTCCGTAAGGGACACTGGAACTACCCCAGGTGTGAATTTGTGATTCTCCATCCATTGATCCAAATACAGTTTGAGATGGCCAGTGAAAGGGTCTCTAAGACTCTGCCACAACTTGCAGTGAGGAAAAACTTAGTTTGTTTTTGCTTTTTGTATTTTGTGTTGCTTTATTGCCATCTTTTGTTTTGTATATTGTGATTAATTTTCTTTACATTCTGTTTTACTTATGTTTTGTTTTTAATTGCACATATAAAGTAGGAAAGAAACCACAGCTGTGTCTCTTGTGAGTCACACAGAAATTAAGTTTTCTACCCTCCTACTCCTGGTGCTGTTCTGTTTTTAAACTCAGCTGTGTTTCTAGTTGCCTGCCCTTTATGTTAATTTGACCACATATCTCCTTCCCTCTCCTCTTTCATTGGCTACTGTGAGTTATCACAAAATTATTATTTTGTGAAACTACTCCACGTTGACTATTTAGTTTTATTGGCCATCCCACTGTATTCCATAGAACCAGAATACAAAGCACCACCCCTTCCAATCTATCTTGCTCTTTTAAAATTAGTGTCTGTCCACTTAGATAACTAAAGTTTAAGTTATGCCCCTCCCCACTTTCATATCTAACTGCTTAGTGCACACTGCATCTCTTAGGATATTAAACCATTTTTACATCTTACCTTTAAAATCTGCAATATCTACTCCAAGACCACCAATTACTGAGAAGCTCACATTCTGCCTCTCAGTAGTCATCTTGGGATTAGTGCTTTTGTTTTGCTCCTGGTGAGAGAAGGAGCATAGGAACATTATTTCCTGCTGACTGCTGATCACCAGAAAGCCTAATAACTGCTTCATAGGTGACAGCTTGGAATTTATGCTCATGTTTTGCTCCTGGTGAAAGAAGGAGCAGAATGCTTAGATTCCTGACTCTTATAGTTGGGAACTGAGTGTCTGTGCTTGACCTTCCTGATTGGTCTTTTTGCTATTCAAGGTTATCTACCAAGAAAAGACTACAGCAAGCCTTCAGAACTTTACATCATCTGGGACAAGACTATGGATCACCAAATAGGCTGTGGCCTACTTTTCATCTTGGGATTGGTGCTACTGCTTTCCTTCTGTTGAGAGAGGAAGCAAAGGAGAATTGTATCCCAGCAGAGTGAAGCTGTGGTGAGATGAACACTAGTAGAAGTCAGGCAGTAACCATTCAGATGACTCCCCTCTTTTCATCATTCTTGACAAGCTAATTATTTCTTTTCAGTAAGTACTGCTTGATTTGCTTCTAACTTCAGAATATCTGCCTTAATACTTTATCCATAAATCATCAGTGTCTACTTATTAGTTTCCCCTCAAGTATTTGGCATTGCTCTGTATAGCCATAGACACCACGAGATGACATTTTTCCTGTAAAAAAAGCACCATTGAAATTTCACCTGTGCCAGCTGCACACAGGACAATTAGTTTGCAGTGATAAGCACTGCCCAGAGAGTTGCAAACCAGATACTCCTGACATTACTTTATATTCTCACTCCAACTGTCTAATTAATAAAAAAGGGTATTTTGCCATGGATACCAACTTTCTTATTATCTGCTTTATCAGCTTAGAAGATATGGGCATCTTGAGGCAATGCAGAAATTGCCTGATGTTCACTGCCAACCAGTTAATTCTCAAAAAAACGTGTATAGTTTGTGAGAGATGTATTTTCACAATGTCACTGTTGGCAAAGCTCTCACATAAAAGCACTCCTTATGTCAATAAGGTTGTCAGAAGTTCACACGCTGCACCCATCACACAATTCAAAGCAGACACAAAGACTCACATATGCTGAGGCACTTAAATGTAACCTACCTAAACACCAAAGACCTCCTAGACAAAGTACACATAACAAACATCTTCAGCAACCTTGAATGCACTCTTTCAAAACAACACGCACATCAACACATACACCCACATCTCATGGAGCCTCTACTTCTAAGCCCATAAGACAAACCTTAACAGAATCCAACATTCTAGTCATTGGAGTCTTCATTGTGAGACACATTGATGTCCCTCTCACCAGGCTGATTAAGATAAAGTCACGGTCAGCTGCTTATCAAAGGCCAGGATCTGCCACATTACTAATGCACTCAGGGCATTCGACAACATGTACCAGTATGGCTAAGTCATAGTCCATGTAGGTGTAAATGACCTGAGATGTGCCTCCCTAGACTATATGAAGATAGACATCCTGGAGCTCTTGGAATATGTGTCCCAGTCTGGTATGAGCCTAGCACTGAGCAGAATTTTTCCTTCTGCAAGGACGATGCCACGATGTTAACAACAGATGATTGACTTTATTAATTGGACTAGTTTCTGGTGTCATTCTAAGGGAGGTACAATATTTGTCATCAAGGAAGGAGATGGTCAATAGACCGTGCTGCTTTGCCAGGTATGGTCTACACCTCTCCCCTCTATGTTTTTGAATATTAGCTAAAGCATTGCCCTCACAGTGCTTTTTTAGGCAATGTCAAACTGAAAGTTCTTCCGACATAGGAAATCAAAACCAAGAAGATCTAAAGATATTACTGCTCAATACTAGGAGTCTAAACAAAAAACTTCAATCACTAGAAGCTCTCTTCACCCAAGAGAATGCTGACATCTGTGTGGTCACTGAGACATGGTTTAAAACCACAGAGAGCATACCAACAGTGAAGTTAATGCCCTTCACACATTTAGACCAACTACTACACAGACAGGGACTAAAGGTGAAGGTGTCTCAATTTACATCAAAAATAAATATACTTCAAGGCTGTTAGAACAGGACAATGCACTTGAGCTACTCCATGCTGAAATTACCATATACAAAATCCAATACCACTTCCTTGCAAGCTATAGGTCCTGCCTCTGACCCAGGAATCACATACCATGTATTTAAACGTAATGGAAGCACTCACCATCCAACCCAATACCATATTCTTGGGTGACTTTAATTACCCCACTATTAACTGGAAATTATATATGACACCAAATGTAGAGGCACAGAGATTTGTAGATTTTGTAAACACAAACTCCCTGGACCAGATTGTCAATACACAAACAAGGGATGCAACCATAATGGATCTGGTCCTCACTAATATGGGAGAGTGCTGCACACTCCCTAGTTTAATGTCTTTTCTGGTAAGGTCAGACCACAA
>NC_056736.1:731337243-731339743 GCF_019279795.1 Protopterus annectens | reverse complement strand
TGAGAAATGGATAATTACAGAGTATGGACACAGTGCATATGGTGGACCACATGAACACTGGCTCAACCACTGAAAGAGTGAAGGCTCCCAGAGTGGTAAACCAATGTAGGATGTAGGGGTTGATTCATGTAACGTTTTTGAAATATTCTCTTCTTTTTCTATGTCTTATGTTGGATAAGGAATATATCCCAGTACTCTGTTAAATAAAAGCTCCAAGGGTAACTTACTTTGTTAGATATTTATTTCATTTTATTAGTTAAGAAGTACTGGTGAATACAGATTTCTTGTTGAGAGCATTGCTGTTATAGAATATTGTCTAACAGCAAATAGAGTTATTTATTGGATATTATGCTTTGGATAAAAGTGAATAGTTTTGTGAAAGACACAGCAGCTTGATTTTTATAATAATGGAGAGTAGTATGTCCATATACTTTTTATTTATGAGCATTTACTATATGAATGGTTTTGTTTTTAAGAGAAGGATATACTGAATGGGTCCAAAAGTGGAAATAAACATGATGGCCTGTGCGTGCACATTTAATTAAGCATTCAGAGGGTCTGATGTACTGGTTAGGGTTCTTCATGAGTTAGTCTCTGGACTACTGTTTGTATGGTGGAATTTTTGCAGTGGTACTGAATGAGCAAATTTGTGAGAGAAATGTGAGGCAAAGCTTATGGATGGTGAGGGTATTAATAAAGGATAGGAAAATAGCTCAGGTGAGACAGGAGATATGATAGGTAGGCACTCTTGAAGAATGATGAGTTTGTAACTGTTATGCTAGGATGGTCGCTTTGGTCTTCACTGCTGTGGGGAATCATGGAAATTAAACTTGTGGCTGCAAAAATTGGCAAGGCTAGCTAAACACAGTAGGCACACTGGGTCAGAAGTCCGGTGGTTTGTTTTACCTCCTGCAGTGTGTTTTTTGGTGTTATAAGTTTTTCACACTAGAATCTCCTTATATCTGGACACTGGGAAACATCACAAGAGAGGAGGAAGGGGAGGCAGACAAAGGGTAAATGTGTAAGGTTAGCAACCTGGAATGTGAGAAGTACAAATTTGCCATTTAAGAGGGAGATAAAGAGGGTACTCACTAAGCTCCACAGAGAAAGATGATGTAATATACTTTCTAAAGTTGAAACTAAGAAAAGATGGAAGTGGGGAGGAAGAAAAGGGGTGGTTAAATTTTGATTGCACTAAGAAGAGAAGAGTGATTTAGGTATTGCATTTAGGAGGTATCTTGGGAAGGGTTCAGTTGCATCAGGAGGCAGTCTGTTCAGTGAAGCAAAACTTCAAGATCTCACTTACTTTGGGGTGCCACTTTGGATGCAGAGTAGCAAAAAACACCCATCTTATACAGCAATCATTTCCTGTACATTTCACAAAGCTCACCAACAAAAACACCTGACATTCACTCTAAAAAAATGTCCAACATATATGATTGTGTCACCTACACATATACACCTTATGTTGCCCATCCTCAAACACAACACAGATCATATCACTATACACACTACAACCAACTGATCCATGACTCCTTCACAGGCAGTCCTTCCATAACATATGCTGCATACTTTCAACTTTACACAGTCTTTACCTGCATACATTTACTGAACACTTCTGATCACTTACCCCACATTACACTTTTGACTACGGACAACACCACAGTCATGTGGTACATCAATTAGTATGAGGCCAAGTCATACCCCCTTTGCAAACTAACCATGTCAGCTTGGGATATTGTTTCACAGTCCAGTCTCACTCTACAGGCATCCTCCATTCCATAAGAGGAAAACAAGCTGAGCAGGACAAGGGCAGACCATCACAAATGGAAACTAGATCAGGGAGTTCTCTGTGGGGAGTTCATAAAGTAGAGCTATATGCCTGTTCTCCATCAGCTGGCAAGATTATGCTCCCAGACTCCATGCAAGAAGGCCTGGTGGAAGGCAGATGCCTGTTCATTTCCTTGGACAGCAATGTATATCCAGGGCACTTCTGAAGATTCAGAACAAAGCAGCCAGATCATCATGGTAACTCTCTTCTGGCTCAGGCAACAGTGGTCCTCCCTTCTTTTGGAAATGGCTTGGAGCAGCTACTACAAGCTTCCTCATAGACTGGATCAACTCACACATGATCTGGGGAGTTTGATTCTCTCTGACCCCAATCAATTTCCATGTGTTTGCTTGGATGATAGGGTCTTAACTGCCTTCCTTTAGGCACCTATACACTGAGGATATGCAGCAAATACTAATGGAGGGAAGAAAGCCTGCTACTAGAAAATCATATATTAGCATATGGAATGACTTTCTAGTTGATGCCAACAATATAACCAGCACACATTCAGGTCTATTTGTTCACTGATTTTATAGTATTTGTCTAAGTTACTTTCCTATGGCCTTTCTTACTCCTCCATCAAGGTTCATTTATCAGCCATTTCAGTACGTCTGCCCATGAATCTTCCTCCTTCAATGCATTCTCATGTCAGAATGTTTTTGAAGGAGT
>NC_056736.1:731239743-731332243 GCF_019279795.1 Protopterus annectens | reverse complement strand
AATAGCAGTCATTTGTATTTGGATAGTGGAAGGAGAAGCACTAGCATTAAACAGTGAGGTGAAAAAGTCCAGCACATGTTCTATGGAAGCTGTAAAAGGATCTATTTGTTTTAAAGGACCCAAAAAGTGAATATCTTCCACTTACTGGTGTACAGCTTTCCAGTGAAAGGCTTGTGGGCCAACAAATGAATGTGGCATACTGGGGAGGAAATATTTGGATGCCTGGCAATGGAACTGGAGGAATCAGCAGTTAGCTTGAGGTTCAAAATGTTTGGGTGAACAAGACTGCCTGGATGGGACAGGAGATCTGGCACTGGGTCTAGAATCAAGGGCTTTCAAGTTAGGTGAGGCCAAAGAAAGGGGAAACAAATCTGTTGAGGCCAAAAGGAGCAATGAGGATTACTGTGATCTTCAGGCTGTGTGCTTTCTGTAAAAAGTTTGGAATTAGGGGTATAAGTGGAAAGGCATATAGGAGACCAAGGGCCAATTGTGGGGAAGAGCATCTCTTAGTGACTTTCCTGGAAGGGGAATTAGGGTGAAGTAGTTGCTACATTTGTTGTTTGGGGTGGGGTGCAAAAAGATTGCAGCAAGGTTGACCTCAAAGATGGAAGGATACATCTGTTCAGTTTGTGCACAATCCAGCGGGAGCTTCCCAGTATGTGCATTGCTATTAGAAAGTGGATGGAAGAAATCATCCACTGCCATACTCTGACTGCTTCTTGACAAAGGGGGTAAGGCTTGGTTCCTTCCTGTTTGTTAATGTAGCAAACTACTGACATGTTGCCTGAATTGTAATACCCCCTTGATTTAGAGCTGTCTGAAAGGCCTGCAATGTGAGAAGCACCTCTCTTATCTCTAGAATGTAGATGTGCAAGTTGACCTCTATAGGGGACCAAGTGCCTTGGATCATCTTGTCCAGATAATGCCCACCCATGCCATCTGGGAGGTGTCTATGGTCACTATGGCCATGGGCTCCAGAAAGTCAAAGGGATGACCATGAAGAACTTGATGTGAATGCATCCACCAAAGAAGATCTGTCTTGGAACGTTTGGTGATCAGGACTTGTGACGACAGGTAATGAAGTATGGACCACTGGGAAGCAAGTAGCCATTGAAGAATTTTCTTGTGAAACCTGGCTAGCAGCACCAGAGTTATAGAAGCTGCCATGGATTCAGGGCTTGCTAGACTAAATGAGCTGGAACTTTTTTCCTGAGGATTAACTTTTAAACCTGAACTACAATTCTCTTGTGACGATCAGGGGGAAGAGATGCTGTCATTGTCCGAGTATCCAATACTGCTCCTATGAACTCTAAGTTTTGTGTTGGGATTAAAATTGATTTTTCTAGGTTTACTGTTATCCCCAGTTTAGCACAAGTGCTGAGGGTGTAGTCCATGGCTATTATCAGCTGATACTTGGTCATAGCAGTTATGAACCAGTAGTCCAGATGGGGAAATACATGGATTCCTTGTAGTCTCAAAGCAAGCTGCTACTACTGCCATGCATTTGGTGAACACCCTGGGGGTTGTGGTGAGTCCAAAGTGCAGTACTCTGAATTGGTAGTGACTGGCTATTAGTTGGAAGCAGAGGAAATTTCTGGAGCATTTTTCCATCTTTATGTGGTAATACACATCCTGAAGGTCTATTGAGCACATCCAGTCATCTTTCTTCGGAAAGGGAAGAATAGACTGTACTGTGACGATCCAGAAATTCTTTTGTCGAACCAATTTGTTTAGTACACTGAGATCCAAAATTGCTCTCCTACCCTTAAAAGGAATGGGTTGGCAGATTTGTGGCTTATATGTAATACATATAAAGCCAGGAACACTAGGTTCCATGAAGAAGGTTGTTAATGTAAAATAATACAGTATTTTTTATTAGTTATAGAAATTCTGTCCATAACAAAATCTGTTACAACATATTTTACAAATTTCCCTAGAAATCATTATAAATGCTTAGATACCGCCCAACACATTAAATGATGTTAAGATATAAATGTCTATCAATAAATGTAAATGGGTTGAATAACCATATTAAGAGAGCAAGTATTAATATGTATCTCTCCTTGCACAAGGCAGATATAGTTTTCCTTCAAGAGACACATCTAATATCACAAGATTTAAGTAAGCTTATACTAAAAAATTATAAAATATTGGTTAGCTCCCAATATAACCACAAAAGAAGAGGTGTATTAATCCTTTGGAAAAAAAAGTCTGAGAACCCTAGAAATCATAGGCTCATATACAGATAAAGATGGAATGCTAACATTAGCAGTAATTAAACTTGAAAAAAAGTACTATACACTCATAAACTCTTATTGGATTCCCAGAATTGGCACAAAAATGGTAAGAAATCACTTAGAAACTATAACCTTACACTTAGAGGAGAAATGGTATTTGCAGGAGACTTTAATTGTATCATTTCTTCTTGTGAAACAAGAAATACTAAATCCTTTAAAATTTCCCCTATAGCAAGACACTTATAAAACTATATCAATATGAGAAATTTAAAAGACATATACCATATAAAACTTCCCTCTTCCCTAAAGTTCTCCCACTACTCAGATAGATTTGGGAAACAAACTAATATTGACAAAGTTTTAATGTCGAACTCCTTACAATCAAAAATAGAAAACGTACTTTTAATATCCTGCCCCCTATCTGACCATAACTCCATTACTTTTAATATAGCCTTTCACAAAGAAACCTTAAATCATTGGCAAAGAATACCAGCTTACATTACAAAAATAAAAGGCTTTTGAGACTGGATGTTAACTGAAATAAATCAATTTCTAGAGACCAACAACAATGGGGAGGTTTCAGACACAATTTTATGGGATACCTTAAAAGTTGTGTTATATGGAAAGGTTAAAAACTGGTACATACAAAAAAGAAAAGAATGGGATAAAAGACTAGAATATATTCAAAACAAAACAGATAACTTAAAACGTAATCTTATATTCAAGGACAAAAAGTCCTAGATATTATAAACAAATAAAACAAAGATTAGCAAAACATTTTGCAGCATAAAATATCTATAAATTTAGAAAAAAACAAATTATACTCATATTCTGTCCATCCTAAAAGCTTACATAAAATTGCAGTAAGGTATAAATGTTTAAATGAAAGCAATCATATAAAATAAATTATATATGTGGAAAACAGAATAAAAAATAAAAGTATCTGATATGAACAGCATATTATACTGTTTCCAGCAATATTATGAGAACATAAATACTCCTAAATTAATCAGTGAAAATGAAACCCTAGATAAATTCTTAATAGATAATATCCTAAAGACCCTATTCCCTGAAAATATAGCCAAAATTGATAAACATTTTACATTTAAAGAACTCAAAGAACAAATAAATAAATTAAAAACTGATAAATCACCAGGTTTAGATGGACTGATTCCTGAAATATGTAAAATCTTTCCTGACAACATATTAAAATATTATTAAGTGCATTTCATGAAATTAATGATACATTTATTAGTTCACCATCATGGAAGTACTCTCTCATCTCACCTATACTTAAACCTAATAAATAACCTACTTCCTGTTCTTCTTATAGGCATATCTTACTTTTAAACATAAATTATAAGATTTTTATGAGCATAATAGCAAATAGAATTAATATCATTATACCTAATCTAACTGAAGAGGACCAGACAGGTGTTATAAAACAGAAAAAGTCCAAGACAACATAATAACAATTGTATCCTTAATAGATATAGCAAATAAAAATAAAACTGAATTAAATATCAATGAGTCTTGATATAGATAAAGTGTTTGACTTACTTAGCTGGTCTTACCTATTTAGAGTATTAAAACAGTATAACTTTTCTCCAGTCTTCCAAAACTAATTGCAAAACTTTATGAAGATTCTGTCTCTTTTGTAAAAAATATGTTATTTCTTATCCTCTTCTTTCAGACTCATAAAAGGCACAAAACAAGGCTGCCCCCTTTCTCCTTTTTGCACTAGCCATAGAACCATTGGTTAATTATGTTAGGAATAACCTGCATATAAAAGGTTATGATCTCAATAATGACCTATCCCCAAAGATTCAACTATTTGCCTACGATCTGTTACAAACTAGTGGAGACATTGGAACATCTGTGGACTGCCTTCTTAAAGCTCTAGATTTATTTTAAAACTTGTCAGGATTAAATTTCAGTCATAACAAAACCCAAATTTTCTTAATGAATAAAAATATAACTGCTAAAATGAGAAATCATAAACACTTCAATTGGGATACTACACATATTAAATATCTAGGTGTCTACATTAATTCAAATATTAAGGAAACAGTAACTATAAACTATAGTAACCTAATAAATTCAATCACCAATCTCATAGATAACTGGAATTAAACTTTATTTTGCCTTTGAAGATAGGCTAATGTCAGTCAAAATTATTTTACTACCCACATTTTTTATATTAGTCAGTCTCTGATCATTCCTTCACCCAAGAAATTTTAAAAAAAGTAAATAACATTCTATTAAAATTCCTCTGGTACCCCCAAAGACCCATAATATCTTTGCAAAGGCACACTGCAAATTGGGAAGAAGGAGACATTAGTTTCCCCAGTATTGACTTTTACATAAATTATGCTATCTTTAATACAATCTTTCTATGGTTAAATGCCTCATATAATTCATGTTGGAAATTAATACATGAAAAAATGGTATTAACTAATAACAAAAATCGAATTGAACCTCTCACTATAATACATGGAAATGTCATTATATGGTCACTAAAAATATATATACAAAACAAACAGAAATTAAAATGCTGCTCCTTCATTAATCTAATACTAACAAACTTTAAGAGATTTACTCAACCCAACCACTTAGTCAAAAACTTAGAAAAAATATCTGCCTTTCCAATTGACCACACTAATGAGTGCTTAACTACCTTTGATATTAACAAACTGCTTGAATTTAAAAATAATGATTTATTATACTGGAATCAATTTTTGTCATCTAATAAAATTAATCTAGCTAACTACTAAATTGCCAGGTATGGATTACAATAATAACTGGATAGACATGCAAATCTGTAGAGAGTTTATTTATAATAAAACTATATTCATCTTGCAAACTCATGGAAATAACAAACTTAAAATATTGGAGTTAATGTTGAATATTATAACCGGTTCTTTGAAAGGTACCTTATTTATATCCTTAATTTATAAAGCTATCTGATTTTAGTTTTATAAATGCTTCTTATTGGTGGTACTCCAGTAAAATAAATAAAGAAGAATTTACTGCTACTGATAAAAAACTTATCCTAAAATCAATAGGGAAAACAACTATCTGTCCTTACTAGATGATATATACTTGGACATTCCTCCACAGATGTTATTTCACACCAAAAAGAATTGCAAAAATGTATAAAAAAGTGATACGGACTGTTGGAGATGTAATGCAAAAGATGCTGATTGGTATCATATGATTGTTACATGTACTATGTTATCTCAATTTTGGAATGAATTTAGAAATTTTGTAAAGCCTTGTCGAATGATAGTTGTATAATTTCAAATTCTCTCATTCTGTTTAATGTACCAATACTGGAGGTTATACCCAAAACTCAAGTACATATATTATGGTCAATTCTTGCAGTTGCAAGAAAATTTGTAACACAAAATTGGAAAACTAACTATCCTCTCTCTTTTAAAAATTAATTTATATACTTAGCTACAGCTCTATGTGAAAAAGACTTTTCTACCATAAAGCTTAAAACAAGAAAGCTAACGCACATGTTAATTGCCTGGGAAAAGCTATACTTATTACTGAAAAAAATGTAAATGATTTCCTGAATGTATATGTTAATTTAACTTTGTTATTAACTCTGTACATAGTTATTTTCTATTCTGATTGCATATGTTACTATTGTTATTATTATCATTAAAAATAAAAAAATATTTATGAAAAAAAAGAAAGCCTTAAGGAACACCTGATTTACTTGAATAAAATGAGTGAGGGGGAGAGAAGAGAGGCATTTGATAGATTGATATATTTCAAATAAGTAGTTAGAGAACCAGAGAAGAGTTGGTTTGGAAAGGCCTAGAGAGAGCATTTGAATCAGAAGTTTCTCATGTGACTCTTTGTCAAAGGCGTTTGAGAGATGTAGAAAAACAGAAGATATAAACTTTTTTTGGTCTCCAGCCTTATTAATAGTGCCTGAAAAGTTGAGGAGAGCTGTAGTAGTGCTATGGCCTGGTCAGGAACCATGTTACATTAGCGTTAGGAGATCATTTTAATATTGAAGGAGTTGCTTGCAAATACACTTTTCCAGGATATTTGAAAGTGGGGACAGGATGGCAACTGACCTAAAGTTACAGAGTTCAGAAGAGTTATCTACTTTATGGAGCGAAGTAATAAAGAATATTTATTCCAAAAGAGCAGTGACCTGGGTGTCTAGAATAGATCTGTTAATGAGAATTGAGACTGGATATGCAATAAAGTCTGCAGCAAGCTTAAGGTACTCAGCAGAGAGATCATCAGTGGAACAATATGGTTTCAGTTTCTTTAGTGGTTGTCTAACATATGATGTGTAGACAGACTGGAGATTAAAGTCAGGGATTTCAGAGCTAGTAGAGTTTTGTGGTTGATGAAATGTTTGGGGAGAGCCGGAAGTAAGACAGGCCATGATGTCAATGGAGAAAGCATTGAATTTAGTAGTATACCTCTCAACTACGTAGCCCAAGAAATCTGGGCAAAGCCAGAAGTAATGTGGGGGGGGGGGGCAAAGGCCTAAAATAGGGACAGAATTTACATACTGGTCTTATAAACTTATAAACTTGATAGAATATGCATTTTCTGAAGGATATTAAATCTGAAACTCAAATGTATGTCATTATTTAGTGACTTCAATCCTCAAGGATTTGCCAGAAAACCAACAATTTTATGAGGAACAGAGGAACATATCAAGCAAAAATCTGGACATTCTGTAAAAATCTGGACAGTTGAGTGGTATGTTTGTTGGCCATTTGTAAGGGGGATAGTTCAGACTAGGCATTTGATGAGAAAGGAGAGCCAGGTTGAAGAATTTTCTTAATTGAGCTCCAGAATTTCCTTGTATTATATTTGTTTTTTGTTTTTAACTTGTAGGTATGTGTAATCATTTTTGTCTAGTTAAATTTGCTTCTTGTGAGGTTATGTAACTCTTTGTATAGATGTTAAGATTTTTTTTTCAATAATATTTTTTATTGTTTTCTTTTTCCATTCCAAAACATTCACAAGAAAAAAAACACAGGTGTTGTTCATACAGTATTCAAAGCAGTATTCTTAAAACATATTTACATTATTTACATGAATGCTTCCATATTCTCTCTTAAAAGTAAATGATGAGGTTGTTTTCTCCAGGGTTCGTAATTTAAAGTAGTATAGTTCCAAATAATGTTATGTTTTTTGTTGCGTATATTGAAGGCTTGTTTCAGATTCGATGTTTTATGCCAGTATAATATTGAACATTTGTTCCCATGATTTCAGGCTGGAGGGATTTTTGTTTTGTTTGTGTATTATGGATTTGTGGGCTAATATATGTTTTATTGCTAGTATCTTAAAATTTTCCCAAGAAGTTTTGGATGGGGTCAACCAGTTAGTAGCTATGTAGAGTTTCATTAATAAAAAAATATTGATGAGGATGACTATTTGGTTTTTGGATAGGTTAGTTGGGGGGATATGTAATATTGTAAATTCCCAAGTAAGTGTTGATGACTGGTATCCCATCTTTTGTAGTTGTAGTTTCATGGAGTTCCAAAGTTTAAATATACATCAGCTCCAGAACATATGCAAAAGGTCAGCAGTTTCATCTTTACAATGTGGGCACTTGGTAGAGTTTTTTGGGTTGAATTTATGCAAGCTAAGGCGTGTATAGTATGCATTATTGAATATCATAAGTTGGGTAAATGTTAATTTTTGAAGGGAAATGGATTTTACCATTAGATTGAATGCTTGTGTTATTTTATTATCATCGATCAATGGTATTTTTTTTTCCAATAATTAGACAGTAATAGATGATCTTGATATTTGATGTCTTTTATCAATTTGTATGAATATGTTATAAATTTGCTACTTCATAGAAGGGCTTGATTTAGTGAGATACATTTCATCAAATCATCTTTATTAATAGTTATATTATGAAAGTAGCTTGTAGAGATTTCCTTAATCTGCCTCAAGATCAGTAGATATGATTCAGGAAGGCTCAGTTGATGTCTTAGTTCATGGGCGGAGGAGTTTAAATATGGATAAATATCTTGTAATGTTAAGTTAATTATGAGTGGGAATTTTTTCAGGTCTATTAGCTGATTATTAATTTTCAAGTTGGGATTTTTGTGGAAGGGTTGTAGGGTCATCATGTGTTGGAGGAGATTTACTGATCTGAAAAGATTTTGCGTTAATGTTATATAGTTTCTGATGGGTTCTATTAGATTATATGTTTTATAGATGTCTCTGTTTAAAAAGGGGTAGTGCTTTGGGATTTATATTCAGGTGTTCAATGTGTTTAAAACATAGTCTTAACCAGTGTGGGGACCAGTTGTTACTTTGTATGTCATAATTTACAATTCTTAGAGTTCTGTTGACATTTATGATTAGGTAGTAATTTTCAAAGTTAGGTAGATCTAAACCACCTTTGTTTTTCGGGATCATCAGTTTATCATATGATATTCTACTTTTTTTTGGTTCCCATATAAATTTAGCGAATTCAGTTTGCATTTGTTTAAAAATTTTTTTGAGTATTTCCAACTGTGAAGACATAAAAATGTATAGTAGTCTGGGCAAGATATTCATTTTAGTGATCGAAACTTTTGCTAGTGGTGGTAATTTCAGATTTCCCCATCTCTTTAGGTCACATAAAATGTGTTCCCAATCTTGTTTAATATTATTAAGATAAAAGTTTTTATTATCTGTAGAAAATGTAATTTCTAAATATTTGATCTTTTCCTCAGATTTTAGTTGGCCTATCAATGGTAAGAGTGAGAAAGGTTTCGGAGTTCTTAAAGAAAAGATGTTGGTTTTTTTAAGCTTTATTTTATAGTTTGATATTACTGCAAAATCTTCAATAGCAGATAGTATTTTTTTGGTGTCTGAGATTGGTGTTGTACAATATATGTTGAGGTCATCGGCAAAGGCTGACATAGTTATTCTTGTGCCATAAATTACTGGGGCATTATAATATATATTTTGCTTAATTGTTAAGAATAAGGGTTCTAGATGTAGGTTAAATAGTAGAGGAGATAGAGGACATCCTTGTCGGGTTCCATTTCTGATTTGAATTCTGTTAGACCACCTTTTATTTATATATAATGTTGTATATGGGTTTTTGTATAGTGTTTTTAATATCAAAGATGAACTGCAAGGATACAAAAATTTTATAGTGTTTTTAATGTTAGGATAAATTCTTGGGGTATATTAAAGTAGGGTAAGATCTGAAATAAAAAAATTATGACTCTATCAAAGGCCTTCTGGGCATCTATAATGAGTGCATATATGTTTAGAGTTTTTTGATTAGCATATGATATTAATGTGTGTAGTGTTAAAGTATTATCACTGTGTTCTCTAGATATTAAGAAGCCAGCTTGTTCATTAGATATAATTATATTAGATATTTTCTTCAGTCTATTGGCCAAAATAGATGTCAGAATTTTTGTATCAATGTTTAGGAGTGATATAGGTCTATAGTTATCTGGGTTCTGAAGATCCGTCTTTTCTTTGGGTATGAAAATTGTTTTGGATGCATTAAAATGAACATCATTAATTTTATTGTTTATTATATAATTTAATATGTGCGATAGAATTTGTGCGGTCATATGGAAAGTTTTGTAAAATTCCGCGGTAAGACCATCTGGGCCAGGAGATTTGTGTGGTTTCAGTTTTTTAATTGTTGATATTATTTCTTCAGTGGATATTGGTTTTATTAGATCTTTCTGTAATTTCTCATCAATTTTCGGAAAGTTAAGTTTTTGTAGGAAGTCACTATTATTTTCATTTGTGAGTGAGTTTTTTTGTTCTCCATAAATTTGTGATTATATCAATTCAAAAATGTTGATAATATCTTCAGTTTTCGTGAAGGTTTTATTCTTAAAGGATATTTCAGGAATATGAGAGGGTGACCTCGACTGATTAATGATTCTTGCTAGTGCCCGAGATGGCGTTTGTATATGATTGGCATATTTTGCAAGTATTTTAGTTTCATGGAATGATAATTTGTTATTTTGAGTCAGGAAAAGGTCTTTCTGGCCTTTCAATAGTTCTGTTTCAGTTTGCGTGTTGTGGTTTTTCATTAAATCCTGTTCTAGTGATTTGATTTTATCCTCTAGTAGCTGTTCTTCTCTAATTTGGATTTTTTTATAATACGCAGATTTTTGAAGAAAGACGCCTCTTATTTGGGCTTTAGATGCCGCCCATTCAATATCAGGGGGGTGTTGCTGTTTTACTACCTTAACTAGTGAGGATTTAAGTATATCCTGGATTTCTTGAACAATTTCTTTTTTATTTAAAAGGTTGGGGTTTAAGGACCAGTTGTATCCCCGATAAGGTGTGTTATTTCTGTTATCTTTACTGATGTTTAGGGTAATTTTACAGTGGTCAGACAAATAGCGGGGATGTATAGATACTGTGGGGTCAAGATATATTAGCGCTTCTGAAATTATAAAGAAGTCAATTCTTGACCACATTTTATGACACTTGGAGTAAAATGTAAAGTTGTTTGCGGAATTTGTTTTATTACCATATTTAAAGGGATCGTATAATTTAAAGTCATATTTAAGTTCACTTAATGCTAAAGTTGGTTGGTTATTGGATGATCTTTGTGGGCTTGATTTATCCTGTTTCGGGTTTTGGTAGGCGTTCCAATCCCCCCTATGATTATGTAGTGTTTGTTATATTGATTTGAGATAGGATATAGTGAAGCAAAAAGGAATGTTGATTGTTGCATGGTGCATATATATTGAGAATTATAATAGGCTTATCATAAATGGAAGTTGAAATAATTATGTAACACCATCTCCCTTCGTTATCTATTTTGGAATCTATAATTTTGTCTTGATAATGATCTTTAATGATTATTGCTACACCAGCACTATTAGTTTTACCTTCAGAGGCTATTATTTCTCTTATCCATTTTTTCTTTTTTATTTCTGACCATTGGTCATTGGTTAAATGAGTTTCCTGAAGTAGCATAAAGCTAGCCTTAGCCTGCAGACATAGATGAAGAAAGAGTTTCCTTTTTTTATGTTCTGGAGCCCTTTAATGTTCCATGAATCTATTTCCCACATTCATAAATCTTTTAAGTTGTTTAAGTAGTCTTGAAATATGTGTGTATATAATGGTTTAAGTAGATTTTTTGTCAAAAGTATGTTACGGAAGCATTCTTTAATTCCTGTCCCTCCCCGGTGCCTACCCACTATTCTCCTGGACCAGGAATTTAACAGGACCTTACAAAGATTTGGTATTGTCTTGTTTTGTATTAGTAGTAAGAAAAAGATTTGCTTGTTAGCGTATGGGAGGTAAAGGAAACTTACTGGTCCTGTATAACCTAAAATTATTTGTACAAAGCCTATCCCACTCATTCCCTAGCACACAGTGCTATTGTAATCTACATCTCTTCTTGTTGGATTTATTTATGGGGTGTCAAAGTTTGAATATTTTTTTACACCATTCCTGAATATAACTTAATATAGGAAACATCGGTTTACTCCATTAAACACTAATAATATTTGAGAGATTTCAAACTATAGATTATTATCTCTAATTAGTTCTATAACTATATACAGTATGGATATATCTTCCTTGTCTAGTCTTATTTTGTATGTGTTTCTATCTTCTCTAGGCCAGATTTTTATATCTCTGTTTGTACCTTATCTTACTTAGGTGAGGTGTTCGGATTTTAAACTTCAAGTGAAATCCGACTCCTAGAATCTATCATTTTACTATCATTGCCCTGAGGCTTTAATCATTGAATGGCATTGTGTTAATAAGGTCTTATGGTGATTGTTCTCTACCATATATTTGGTGTTCATCATATATTGGAATCTATAGGATCTTTACTAAGTCCTGGAGAAAACAATATATATAGATAGCAGTTCAGGTTTATATATATATGTATAACATAGACACATATAGTTAGGCATTTCGTTGGAGCACCTATCAAACACAAAAAGGTTATAGCAACTAGTAGTTAGCAGTCAGTTATTTGTTAAAGTAAAGTATCTTAAAAGCTTTTCCATAAATGTGAGCTTCAAGTTTTGAGTTATTTATAGCTTTCGTTAGTTTAACATGCAAATAGTGAGTCCCTTCCTGTTTGTAGTTCATTGTAAACAGCAGTTATAATGTAGTGTTAGGCAACTTCCATCTATATTTCCAAATATTAAACTATTCCTGACTGTAGGAAAGCAATTCCAATAAAACAACAGAAATATGGCACACATTAAGTATTCCTTCAGTATTACCACACCCTTTTCTACCTGGGAGGTGAATATTGGGATAGATTGGGGTTACAGATGCCTAAAGTCTGATCATAATAATGTTAGCAAACAGAACAAGATTTTCAGTACAGTTTATAAAACATAATGATTTGTTTTATATGATCATAATAAGGATACTATGTACTAGCTTATTATACAATTTGTTAAGCAAGTAGGTGGGCTGTGTAAAATGTTCTTGGGACCCTACACCATCTAAGTGTTCCTTTCCCATAATCCTGTATGATTATGGCATGTAAGTTAGTGGCACGAAGTAAAGTAGAAGCTCAATCATCTGCTTGTGTGCTTGTATTTGTGTGTATGAGTGTGTGTGTGAGCTTGTGTGTGAGCTCCGTTTTTTATTCATTGTCAATTTGCTAGTGATCTGTAGAGAAATATGATTACATTGTTTTTTTTTTTTTTTTTTAATATGTAAGCCAAATTTCCTTTATCTGGGGGGTATTCACGAAGCTCTAATTAAATGGCCCTATGTACCGAAGGAGAAAAACAAGACTGAACTTTCTGGGGCAGCATTGGAGAGCTTCATTATTACAGCTATCATGACAATCACTACTTCTGGACTGCTACTGTAATTCCTGTTTTTTTTTTTAAAAAAAAAAAATAATAAAAAGAAAAATATATAAAGTGGCATACACTTATAGATATTATCCACATTTCCCTCATGAAAGCTGTTGTAGGCTTAGATATATAAAAGAATGATTTTACAAAATGATATTTACTATTATTGGGCAAAGGGAGTGTTGTATAGTATTGTTAGAGGTGTATTTAACTTTTGTGTAACTATGCAATACTTTTTCTTTAGTTACAGTTCCTTTAAACTTCCCTCCGATCTTCAGACAGCCAGGTAGGTTGTTTAGCTTCTCGAAGGGGGACTCAGATTTCTGGCGGACTTCCTGAAGCGCCACATCTTGAAGATGACCACTCAAGCTGTACATCCAGTTTTGGTTCCTCTCGTGCGAATGCCAGTGTGATGCGCAGATCATGTACTTCTTGTTTTGGGTCTCGCGCTTTTGTAGAACGGGAAAAGAGTTTGCGCCAGTCCTAAAGCACGGCCTAGGCAGGGTAAACACCAGATATAGGTAAAATAAGACCTCGGCTGTTGGTGGGAGATGAATCCGACCTCAGTGGTTCAGCAAGTCGGATCGGAACTTAAAGCTAGATCTCGATGGAAGGATTGGATTTAAACACAGACATGAAGGTAGATTTTGCTTCACTCTTGCTGGTAACTGAATACTTGATCCCATCGACTGAAAATACTAAGGTATTTGGGTACTTCATTTGAAATTTTAGCTTTTTATCTATCAGGAATTTGCAATAAGGAGATAAAAGCTGTCTGTTTTGTCTAATTTGCAGGGGCAAGTCCTGGTCTAGAGATATTCTGTTGTTATTCCATATTAATGGACCTCCATTTTTCTTTGCTGCTAATAGTATTTTATTCACATCTTGAAAATTGAGAAGTTTGGCATAGACAGGTCTTGGGATATTAGAGGCTTGAGATTCTCTCAGGGCTCTGTGTGCTCTTTCTAATGTTATTTGATGTGCAGTTTTTGGGTCTTTGACTAGTGTTGCAAATATGTGGATGATAGATGGGATCAATTCATTATGTTGTACAATTTCCAGTATACCTCTGATGATTATGTTATTTCTTCTAGATCTTGCCTCAAGGTCAATAATTTTAGTTTGGATTGTTTGAATGTCTGCTTCATGTGTATCAGATTTTTTAGCTAGCAGGGCTATTTTGTCCTCATTCTCCATAATTTTGGCTTCAGATTTGTCCATTCTTTCCAGGATTTGATTGAAGGAAGTACCAAAGGATTGTACTTGAGTAGATAAATCTTTTATGGCATCTTGTATAGGTAATAAAGCTGCTTTAATATCTTCCAAGTTTGCTAGTTGATCTGTTTTATTTTTAACCCCTGACTTTACAGTATCCTGTTGCTTTATTATTTTCTGTCTTTTAGAGTTTAAATCTTTCTCAGGTGATAAAAGATCTGACAGTTTAGTTTTTGTTGTTGTAGTGTCCATATTTTTATCTTCTTTTGACATTTTGTGAAAGTAGTAACTTCTTGGTTTATGGTTAGGTGTGTATGAGTAGAGTAGAGTGTTCTGAGCACACGGCTTCTATCTCTGAGTCTTTCTTCAGTTCCAGGTAATCAGTTATAATCTTGATAGATTTGGTGTTTCTTCAAGTTCATTCACCCCTTCTGGGTTTCTGGATATTAAGTAGAGTTGTAGTTTCAGAAAATTGTTATTGTATAGGTCTAGGTAATTCCTCTGAGTTAATTTTTCCTCTGAGTATTTGGAGAGCTGTAGATTAGCAGTGTTCACAGATTTGACAGGATTTATCTTTGTGCCATTGCTTTCATGATTTGTCACATTTTTGCATGAGAATTCTATTTGAATGAATCAGCATTGGAATTTGAGTAGTTTCTATCTCTTATTTCTCATAGCGGCATTCATATTTAATGTATTCATGAATATATTGTTGAATTTGTTAATGGCTTTATCTAGGGATAAGTTTTGAGTGGAGAACAGTTAAAGGATTTTAGTAAATTATTTAGAGTGTCAGGATAAAAGTTAGAAATATTGTGGGTAGTTATATATTTGTTTTTATAGCTGGTGAGTGATTTATCTAATGGTAAATATAGGGTGATAGTCACTAAGGGAATATATATTCTTGTCTGTGTCAGAGATAAGTATAAAGTTGAGTATAGAATTTTTATGATTCAATTTGTTGAATCGTGTAAGAGATGAGCTTGACTGTTTGAACCCATGCAAGTTAAAACTTGTAGTTGGGGTGTTAGATGTCACATATAACCAGTCAGTGTTAACGTCACCTAAGATAATGGTTTCAGTAGTAACATTTGTAGTTATTCAGCAAAGAATTTCTTCTAATAAGTTAATATTATTACCTGTTGATATGCAGAGGGCAAGTATATACAACTTCTTATATTTATTAACACTGAGAAGAAAGATAAGAAGTTCTGCATTTTTAATAGTTGGTATTTTAGTTCTGAGAGATGAGAAAGTTAGACAATTACTGTATACAATTGCAAAGCCTCCCTCTTTTTGTGTAGTCTGTCACATCAAATTATGTCATGACTTCTCCTTCTTCTTTCAGCTTTTTCCCGGTTAGGGGTCGCCACAGCGGATCACCTTGTCCACTCATGATTGGCAGTGGAGTTTTACGGTGTCAAGTTGCCAGCCCAGTGCCCAACCTTCCACAGAAGGCACACACATGCACACACTCACACCTAGGGCCAATTTAGAGTGTCCAATCCACCTGCAGCATGTCTTTGGGATGTGGGAGAAAACTGGAGCACCCAGAGGAAACCCACACGACCACAGGGAGGACATGCAGACTCCGCTCAGAAGGCACCCCAGCCGAGGATCAAACCGGAGATCCTCTTGCTGTGAGGCGGCAATGAAAACCACTGCACCACTGTGGCCGCCCCAAATTATGTCATGACTAGTGGACAGAATTTCAGAATCTTTCATAAGATTTCAGCCATGTTTCTTTAATGACAGTAATATCTGGTGAGATTTGAAGAAACGATGACTGTAGATCTATAACTTTGTTATGGATGAGGGATGAAGAAGAAAGTTGCTCCACAGTACACAGGGATGAAGCTCATCTGATTCTGGTTCAATAACTGGTTTAGGCATTGGAGAAGCCAGACTAAGAGAATACAAGAAAGTGGCAATCACTGACTTACCTGTCACAGAGAAAGGCAAAATGTTTGGCTTAATATGCCATGGCCACAAGATGTAAGTTATGTGGGCAGCAGCATGAAAAAAAGGGATAAAGAATGGAGAGACACCTCAAGCTTTCCAAACAGAGCTTCTGTGTGTGTGTGTGTGTGTGTGTGTGTGTGTGTGTGTGTGTGTGTGTGTGTGTGTGTGTGTGTGTGTGTATGTGTGTGTCCTGTGATAGACTTGGCTTAACAAATATTGTGTTTGTTTTCTGTTTTTTTACACTGCAGAGTCAATAATTCCAACATAATGAAGTAACTCTAGATGAATATTAAACAATCTCTCCAGCTTGATTTTCTTAAATAAGGGAATGTTGCTATGATGAGCCAACATCATTGTTTTATCTGTCATGCATGGTGCACAGTATACTTCATGTAGGTTTGCATGCACTTTATATGTATGATTCATAGGTTCATAGCTTCATAAGGACCTACTAGGCTATTGATCCTTGAGGATCTTTGGAAGGCTATGACTGTGTTCACGTGCAGTTTTTAGCTGTTGTAATTTAGGTATGAATAACCCACAGCTGGGCAGAATGTTTAGATATTACCCCTATCCATATGGGAAATGAAGGATTAATTTTGCGGTTTCCTATCCATTCATCAAAAGTATATATTTTTAAGGGAGTAAGGGAATTACTTTGCTTTATGTGGTGAGGAAGATGATTCCAAAGCAGTGGTATTCTCTGTGATACGTAATCCCTCCAACATGTTCTATTTATGTTGCAGAATACACTGAAATCAGAGGGTGTTTGTACCACCACTGGACTTGCAGACATGCACTAGATCTGATAGTATAGTGTCGATGGAGCAGACATCACCCCTCTGCAGCCTGTATGATACCAAGAAGAGAGACATGGCTGTGAGATGGTCAGTGTAGTTTTTATTATTTAAGCCCATGATTTTCTTGGGGAGAAAAAATTGTGGTCATTCAAATTGTGTTAAGTGTTTGGACAGATACATAACAAAGGGAACATTATACTCAGTGATCAGTCTCATAAGTGCCAAATACAGTGGAATAATCACATCCCTGGTCCTAGATCCCATGCTCTTACTAATAAACAGTGCAATAAAAAATGACTTTCTTACACTAATGGACACATGGAGATCAAGGACATTTTGCTGTCCACATAGGTTCCCAGGTCTCCAAATACCAGATTATTTTTCAGAGGTATTATCGATATGATAGAGGGGGCATCATGCTTGTCAATTCAAACTATTATACATTTTTTGGCATTTAGTTTTAGTCCATGGTTATGACAACTACTCATTTGGGAAAGTCCCTGTTGGAGGATCTTGGTGTCCTCTGGACAGTGTATGATGGCACCTAGTTTACAGTCATCTTAAAAACTTGGTCAGCTATAATCCTGTAACATTAGCTTTATCCTCCAAGAAGTAAATGCAAAACAGAAGTGGACAAATGACTGAAAACTGGGGTACATGATTAGTTACAAATCTTTCAGTGGAGATAGAGATACCTGCCCTAGTTTTCTTCATTCTGTGTGTAAACCAATTTGTTATCTAATGAGTTACATATGGATTAAGATTTAGCTGGAAGAGTTTATCAGTAATACCTGAGTGTGCGTGTGGGGAGGTTAAATGCCTTTATGAGTTCTAGATATGGGGTGTGTACTGTTATTCCCCCTCATTACTTACTTTGTTAACCTTATCAAATAAGTCAGTCAGGTTAAGCAAGCAGCTTCTTCCCTTGACAAAAATGAATTGGCTTGGCTCAAGAGTTTGTAGGTTACCTAGTGTTATTATTTATTATTTCCATAATGATCCTCTCAATAGCCTTACAGATGAGGCTGGTCAGACTTATGGGTCTGTAGTCAGCCAGGAGCACTGCAGCCTCAGCTTTGTGTAGGGAGATTGCTGCTGCTGTACTCCATTCATCTGATGCAAAGCCTGTTTGGAGGCTAATATTGAATGGGGTCTGTTGGGGAACTGAGAGGTCTTGTTTCAGGCTGGCCAGTAGACAATGTAGTGTGTTATCTGACCCCACAGAAGCAATATTCTTGGCCTTAAAAAGTGCTTTAAGGACTGGTTCTTGGGAGGTTTGGGGAGGGTGTAGATGCAAGTAAGTGATTGGGTATATTGGGGAAGGGAGAGAAATGTGTCTCTAATAAAGTGGCCATGTCTTCAGTGTCTGGGTATGTGATATTATTTACTATTAGCTCTGTGCAGCGCTGGGCATTATTTTTTGGGTTTCTAACATAGTTAAAGAAGGCTTTATGGTTTTACTCAGTGGCTATCTTTACATTATGTGGTTGATTTAATTAAGGACTGGAGATCCTCAGAAAGTCAACAAGAATGTTTTTGACATTTATTATTGCATGCAATGAGTTTGTTTTTTTTCTTTTTTTGTACAGACTTCTTATATTTGGGTTTCACTATGTGGGTTTATTTGTAAATTTGGCATTGTGTGTACTTCAGAGGTGAACAGCTGCATCTATCCATCTATTCACATGCATAGAATTTGGTGGCAAAGGATTCTGCATATGAAATAGGGGTCATTAGATTGGAAGGGAATGTTAAGTTCAGCTAGGTCATCATTCAGTTTTAGTAGGTTAGCCTTCATATAATCTCTGAATACTGAAATATTTCAAGATGCTTCCAGCTTCAGTGTTACGGTGAATATGAGTGATTTATGGTCTGGTTTGACTAGGAACTAAGTTACAGCTGATGGAGAATACAGCTACCCCATACTGGTGAAGACCAATCCAGGATTTTGCATCCCCTAGTTGGTGTGCAGACTAAGTGATCCAGAGAGTCTATATTTATGAAATCTTTGGGCATATATGAAAGGGGGTGTATAAGTCTCTCAGCTGATGGATAGGTAGTTGAAGTTCCCTAGGAGAATGGTGTTTGGCCTAATGCAAAGGGACTCCTTACTAGTCAGGTAGGAGATATGAGTCAAGAGAGGGGTACAAAGGGGTTCTTATAGTAAGCAATGATAAGATAAGAGGTTTTGTTACTGGTAACTTGGACATGGAGGAGTTCTAGGTCAATATCCTCTCTCACAAGCCAGGAGGTGACATTTTGTTTATGAATATAGAGGCACCACTGCCCTTAGTGTCTTCACCTAGTGCTCTAGGCCTGAACACATAGTAGATGTCGAAAACCTGCACCGATGGGGTATTTTCAATGGTCTTGAACCATGTTTTCATGAAGATGTATATAAGCAGTGCTTATAGGGAGTGCCTTTTGTTTTTTTTTTTGTTTTTTTTTTATACAGATTCTGTTTTGTTAACCTTGAAGATTTTGAAGAGTGATGTTTCCTAAAAGGCACGAAATAGGAAGACAAGGATTTAGCAACTGTATGGAAGCCTTGGGGAGATAGGTGCAGGCCACGCCTGGCAAAGCAGTTAGAATCATCTGCCATCGCCATCCAGGGTGATACATATTGGACCCCTCTTGAATGACACCAGAAGCTAATCTAATTGTTGAAGTCAATCTTTTGTTCATATTGCAGCATCATTCTTGGTAATGGTAATGGTAAAATGCTGATCAAGGCAATGTTCACAACTGCCTTGGTCACATACTCTTCGAGCACCACCATGTCTTTCTTCATATAGTCCAGGGAGGTATTTCTCAAGTCGTTTACACCTGCATGTACTATGCTTGTATCATATATGTACTTGTGGATGTTAGTTGGTATATTTTGCAGACACCTTAATGGTTATGGAAATCAGCTGGGTGTAAAGACCCTGTGTTTCTAAAGTATAGCCAAACAGTCCACTTATGCTGTTGATGAGGTCATAAGAAGGCCGAAACATGCAGGTCCACAGCTACGGGAGTTTGGCTTTATTGGCCTGAATGTATCCACAAAGACTTAAAAAGAAAAAGTAAAATGTCATGGACATTCACAAGCCATATAGCTGAAACACCTGATGTCCTTAAAGGGTAATTTGCATATGTCCCATGGGCCTCTATTACAGCAGGTTTAAGGTATCACACAGTGACAACTCTAGCTTCGATTGTTTTTTCTTGTAGTTTTTACTTATCAGTTTGCGTGTGTGACTTTATTACTCTTTGGCCTGCATAAATGATGTGACGAATCCTATCATCCAATTGACAACTAACTGTGACCCTCTTCTTACTCAGTCTGGTGAGTGGTGCATCAGGTAAAGCTTCTAAATGGTACTTATTATTTTACTGTTTAGATAGATGAAAGCTGATGAGCCATTTACCTTCTACCAGACACTATGATGGGATGGTAAGTGCATTTATATTGTATAACTGAAATCTACACATCAACTATACATAATTAAAAGTAAATAAAAATATGGTTGTAATTGTATAACTATTAAGTCTGTAGGTTAGCAGTGATTTTGGACCCTTACATTGTGAGATTATATTGATTCCTATATGTTGCCTGCTGTGAATGTAACAACTTGATCTTTGTGGAAAAAAATAGCCACCAGAGCCTTCAGTCATTGCAAGTGTCACTACCACCAAAGGAGTGTCCCTTGGCCCACAGAATGCCATAGAATGTTCAGGGAGGTAGTTTCAGAAAGAACAGGACAATGTAAGACCTTTAGAAGGATGAAATTATGAGGAAAATCTTGAGAAGATGCAAGTCTTCCCATGAAAGGTAGCTGGCTGTATGAATCCAGTTGAAAAGCAAAGGAAAATGCAAAAATAGACATAAAAAGCACACACAAGTCTTCGTGAAGTGAATCTGAAAGTCAGGGATGCACGGAAGTTTAGTTCTAAAGAGAATATAATAAAATATGTGCATCCCAACACTGGGGGTTGGGGGTGGGGAATAAAGGTGCACTTGTATTATTTCACAAGCTTCCCTAAATAGCAAACTAAGTAGTCCATTTGACTGGAAAGGGGGTTTGATTCATCTGGAAATCAATGAACAATAAAAGAGAATGAGTAATAGGAAACATTTATGCCTGCAACAGTCGATAATGAAATCAGGCAGAGCACATGTCAGGGTCAGATGTATTGACTGGAATTTCACTTTAGTGGTGTATGAGGGAGAAGATAATTTATGCATTAGGGTCAAGCACCATAAAAGAAGCCAGTGATATTTAAAGGAGTATATGGATAGTATAGGTTGGATAGACTAATGGTGGAAAAAACACCCAGAAATGATGGGACTATCTTTCCTTACAGATTTAAAGAAACACAATTGACTTAGTGTTGGGACTGAGATCTATGCAAAAGTAGGTAGATATCATTGAATTAAAGGAAATTAACTTTGTCAAACCAAGTGCCAACAGTATGTGCATGCAGCCTTGTTATTTTTCACAAATTTAGAGCACTATCAGGCCTTCTTTGTAACAAGGATAAATCCTCCCAATTTAGATGAGATAAACAGGAACAACAATAAGTAAATATGTAAATATGGACATGAAAGAAGTACCAAACTCCAAATACATGGGACTAAGAGTACAGAAGTCACAGACACATTTACGAAACAAAATTGTGGAGACATTGGAAGCTTTTTTTTTTCTGGAAAACTTCTTAATAAAGTTTCTGAATTATAGCCTACAGGTATTCTAACACAGATAACTACAGTGGCCATGCTAAATGTTCTCTGTACTGTAAGAAATCTTCTGATATGCAGAAGCCATCAATCATTGAAGAAAATACATGAGGCAATAAATGATACAGTATTATGGGACAAGGTCTGGAGAATCTCAGCTGTTAAAGCTCAGATCACAACATGCTATAGGGGTTGAGAATTACCATATGTTCAAAGATACATGCTAGCATTACAACAAACACAAACAACAATGGAAATGGAAGTACAAAGAAACAGTATAGAGAGGTTTACAGAGATAAATCCAAAAGGCACAAAAGGCAGGAGACACCACGCCAAAACTTGTAGAAAACAGTGAATATTTATTAAAACAATAAAATAAAATAAAAAATGCACTGCTAAGTGCTTTCAAGCTAACCAGCCCTTTGCTTGTCCCACTCACCAGGCTAAACAAAGAGAAGGTTACTTTCAGCTGCCTGTCTGGTGCCAGGATCCGCCACATAACCCACGCACTCAGGTCACTCCACAAGTACAAATATGACTCTGTCATTGTCCATGTTGGTGTAAGCGACATGAGACATACATCCCAGGACTACATGAAAAGAGACATGGAAGAGCTCTCCAATCTTGTAACCCAGGCAGGTATGACCCTAGCCCTGAGTAGCATCCTGCCATCACCCAGAATGATACCGCAGTACAAGGACAAAATGATTGACTTCAGCAATTGGCTAAGCTTCTGGTGTCATTCTAAGGGGATCCAGTATCTGTCTGCGTGGGACGACATGGTCGACAAACCACAATGCTTTGCCAGAGATGGCCTGCACCTGTCGCCCCTGGGATTCCGTATACTGGCTAAGGGTCTTGCAGCCCCTATAATGCCTTTTTTAGGCAAGGTTCAAATGACAAATTCACCACCATAACAGGAACAGGCAAGCAAAAACTGAGGGTAATGCTACTCAATGCTAGAAGTCTAAGTCTCAAAATGCACTCACTCGAGGCACTCCTTAAAATGGAGAACATCGATATCTGTGCAGTGACTGAGACCTAGTTCAAGGTTCTAGAGAGCACCCCTGCATTACCAGGCTATAACTCATACAACACTTGTCGGTCATCTAACCTGAACCAGAACACCAAAGGCTGAAGTGTGTCCATATTCATTAAGGATATCCACACCTCCAGGCTAATTGCACAGCATAATGTATCCAAGGTTATCCAAGTGCAACTAACTCTGGGCAAAACTGCAATCCAAATCCCCCACCATGCCCCAGGATTCCCACTCCTCTTTTCTTGATATACTGGAAAATATTAGGGTTCAACCAAACTACCCCACCATTAACTGGGAAAACTACTCATGTACCAACTCCTTCAATCAATGCTTTCTGGAGTTCATAAATTCCAATGCCATGGATCAATTTATCCACACCCACACCAGGGGCAACAATATCCTAGATCTAGTCATTACCAACATGAGTGACTGGTGTTCCACACCTGAAGTCAACTCCTCATTGGTCAGATCCGACCATAAGCTAATCACCCTAGATATTTGCATCCCGCCCCCCACCCATCATTAAGGAAAACATGGTAAAAAATATCTCCAAAGCCAACTTCATGCTTCTTAAGACAGAAGAGGCGAACTTCATGACACCCATGCAGATGGACAATACAATTACGACTGCTGAATCCTACACAAATGCACTCTATGAGCACTTAAATGAGTGCATGGATTGTGCTATCCCAAACATAACCAAGACGCTATCCTTCAAAAATAGGAAGCCAATCTGGTAATCCCCTGCCATAAACAAACTCTACAACAGAAAGAAGAAACTGTTGCAAAAGAGAGAAAAATCCCATGAGTGGAGGAACTCCCTGGTCAGCCTCAGTAAGAAGGTGAGATCCCTTATAAGATCCTCCAAAGCTAGCTATGAAAACAAAATTGCCACTGATTCTGAGGGCAACCACAAAGCTTTCTATAGCTATATCAAGAATCTCAGTGGCAACACCCAGATCTGCTCTGAGTTACAGCACAACGTCCCGAAAATTACAGAACCAACTGATATTGCCAACATCCTGGCAGATAGGTTCAGTGCTAAATTTGCCCCCCCCCCTCACCCCCTAAAGGGCCCATATCTATACAGGAAGAATGTAGAGTTCCTGTAATCACATCTATGCAGGTAAAAGCTGCACTCTCTAAAACCAAAAACACAGTATCCATGGGACCGGACAACATCCCAGGCTGCGTTTTACACGAACTTCAGAACGAACTAGCTCCCCACCTAAGCACCATGTTCAATCATAGTCTCACGTCCAGCTTTGTGCCCACTGAATGGCACACAGCAACAGTTATCCCACTCCACAAAGGGGGGGACCACCACTGATCCTGGGAACTATCGACCTATTAGCCTGATGAGCCTGGTCTGCAAGGCCATGGAACGTATCATCATGGAACTCATAAACAAAGACATTGGTAACCTCCAAACTCTGGATCCCACCCAGTTCAGGTTTGTGAAAGGCAAATCATTCCTTCTAAACATGATGGGCTTATTTGAGGCAGTCACCAAAGCTGTAGATGAGGGTAAGGTGGTTCACACAGCTTATCTTGACCTCGCCAAGCATTTTCGACATGATCCCCATTCTGCAATTATAGCTAAACTCACTAAACTAGGTATAAATCCCTACATCACAAGATGGGTTGCCAACTGGCTCACTGACAAAACCCACGCTGTAAAAGTTGCAGATTGCAAATCTGACTTCAAACCAGTGACAAGTGGAGTACCACAGGGTACAGTCCTGGGACCTCTCCTGTTTGGTATCTACTTATCTGAAGTACAGGCTAACACAGAAGGCCTCTGGCTAATGAAATTCACAGATGACTGCAAACTAGGAGCCATAGTCGAGTCCCCAAATGATGTGGACATCCCACAGAAGGGCCTCACTAAGACAGATGCCTGATGTCAGAGGCATAGCCTCAAGCTCAATGGCAAAAAAATGCATTGTCATCCCCTTTGGTAAAAACTCTGTACCCATGAGCTACCACATAAACGGCAGTCTACTTAACACCGAATGTGTGAAAGGATACCTTGAGACCCAGGTGGACAGTAGTCTCTCCTTTGATAATCACATCGCCACAGTAGTCAGGAAATCCTTCGATGTGGCACACCTCATCACAAAAGGGTTCTCATCCAGGAAAAAAGAGGTCATTGTTCCCCCCCTCTACTCGGCACTCTTTAGACCCATTATAGAGTACAACGCCCCTTTTGAACTGTACCTCACTAAACATCTGCAGCAGCTGGAAAGGCCACAGAAGTACCTCGCAAAGAGGAATACTGGCCTCAAACAGATGCCCTGTGCTGACTGTCTCAAAAAACTGCAGCTTTACTCTGTAGCATACTGCCTACTCTGAGGAGATCTCTGCCTAACATAAACCCAGAGCTGTTGGCTACACCTAAAGGAATCCCAATCCCTCCAAGCTACATGCTCTAGGGACCTAAACCTTGTCACCACAATAAACAGGACATACTGGAAGAATAGATTCCTGTTCTAGAGACTTCCTATACTCTGGAACAAGCTACCCATCTATGTCAAGCAAAGTTCCTCATTAGCACTCTTCAAGAAAAATCTTGTGAGTGGATGGGAAATAGGAAATACACCCCGGGGATCACTTCTGTGGCTCTGCTCGACAGGGGTACAGGAAATTAACTTTCTTGGGTGGTGTAAACCAGCAAAGCTTGGTAACTAGGCTTACTTAGGCCCTTGGGCCGATAGCCTAGTACCTACCTATGAATTTATGTATTGTTAGTATTATGCAAGAAGCCCAGAATTTCCAGACAGAAGATACACAAAAAGATTAAGAGAGAAATTAGAGGAAAGAAAAATACTTCCACAAGAAAAATTGTCAGAAGCTTCAAATAAAAAATTGTGTTTATTAATACAACAGATTTATGAAAAACATTACATGGGCTGTTTGGAAAAATAAGTGACTGAGGAAGTGCGAAAATATAAAGAACAAAATCTAGAGATGTTGAAAGGTATAAAAAAGAAATATGGATATGGGAAAGAAAGAGAGATCTGATATGGTGCAATATTTATGCAAAGGAGAAAGACAAATTAATCAACACAAAAAAGGCAGCCCCAAATATATTCAAAGAGAAACACAGTTATAGGCATCCAGATATGCAAAAATTCACAAAAAAAATAAATAAGATGAGAAAGAGGGAAAGTATAACAGAAGATTACTAAAGTAGACATTAAAAAATAGAAGATGAAGTTATGGAATACTTGTGAAGTGAAGAATTTAGTGCAGAAAGTCTAACACAGGTTACATCACAGCATGATGAAACGAGTTTCCAAAGTAAGGATTAGCAGGAGACATCTGAAGAAGAAATATGGATATGTGAAAGAAAAAGAGATTTAATATGGTGCAATATTTATGCAAGGGAGAATGCAAAAACTAATCAATACAAAAAGAGCAGCACCAAAGATATTTGAAGAGAAATAAAGGCAAAGGCATCTGGACATGGAAAATTTTACAATTCAAAAACTAAGAAAACAAAGAGGGTAAGTAGAAAAGAGGAATAGTAATGAAGAAATTAAATAAATAGAAACTGAGGTTATGGATTACCTGCAAAGTAAAGGATTTAGTGTTGAAATTCTAACTCATATCTCATTCAGATAACATCACAACAGGATAGAGCAGTGGATCCCCATATTAAGGAGAAACCAGTGGAGGGAAAACATCTGGTCAGCTGCCATATGCAGATACTTTGGAACCTTTCATAGGAAACCAGTCCAAATGTTCAGAAGAAATTGAACAGCAAGAGAAGGAATGGGAAAATGTGGCAACTCTGACGCAGTCAATATTGTGGAATGATAGGTTAGTGAGCTCCAATATGAAAGAGCAATGGATGACACAGGATGAAAGTGAAGAGTATGTGGCACAGGAAGGTGCTCTGGAACTTTCAATAGAATGCTCAGAGGAAATGGAGAACAAAGAATGTGCCCCCAGTTTAGAAGAACATTATTAAAGAACAGAGTTGATTGATTTAACAGAAATTGACAGACATATTAAGATCAATGAAAGAAATAGACTACAGAAAGTAAAAAAACCCAAAAAGTTAGAAGTGTGGCAAAACAAATGAGCACAGTAATTAGCACTGTCCGTAGAGATTCATGTTATAAAACAGAAGTAAATAGGATATATTACTGTGCAACTAAATTAATAAAAGATAAAGTCTTACTACAAAAACACGTGGTAGTAAGGGAAAGAAAGGGGAGAAATCGAATGCCATCATGGAAGTATCGAACAGAGAAAACTATAAAGCAATTAAGAGAAGAAGTGTCACTGTTAGAAGAGTATAAAAGAGGGAACAGATGAACAAAAATACCCAGAAAGATAGATGTGATAAAAGCAATGTGCAGTATCAGAACAGATCAAGACCTATCGTGCACAATCTCAAATAATAAGCTAAAAATATCAGCACAGGCAGAAAAAACCTAGAAGATATGCAGATAAATATAAAGGAAAAGTGCAAAATAAACAATTTATTGATGACCCAAAAAAGGTTTTATAGAGAATTGGGAAAAAGGCAAAAGGTACTGAAAAAAAACCACAAAAAAAGAAGAAATAGATAATTGTTGGAAAAATATCTATGAAGATCATGTGATACATACCAAATATGCTAAATAGATAGAAGAAGTAAAAGAAAGAATAAGAAGTTCAAATGTACAGGATATGAAATGGGATGAAGTAATGGCCAGAAAGATTTAAACAAAGTTAAAAAAAGCTCCTAACTGGAAAACCCCCAGACACAGATGCAGTACATAACTTCTGGCTAAAAGTATTAACATCTTTGAATGAAGATTTAGCCATGAGTAAGAACTATTTATATGCACAACCGTTACAGGCACCAGCCTGGTTAACAACAGGAAAAACAATACTCCTACTTAAGAGCGAACCTGCAATCTTTCCTAAAAAGTATAGACCTATAACTTGCCTTCCAAAGATGTATAAACTATACACTGGAATTGATCCAGACAGAGTTTGTAGTCATTTAGAAGAAAATTCAGTCATGGCAATAGAACAAAAGGGTAATAAAAGAAACTCATATGGAACAAAGGATAATTTGCTGTTAAATAAAGTTATAATGGAGAACTGGAAAAAGGGGAACAATCTAAGTATGGCATGGATAGACTAAAAAAAGCATTTGACAGTATCCCACATTCATTGATAAAAAGAGTGCTTAAAATGTATAAGATATACCCTACAGTGATTTATTACATTACAGCAACTATGAAACAGTGGCAAACCACTTTGCTGTTAAGGCATAATAAAGGACAATTTATTATTCCAGGCATAAAAATTCAGAGAGGGCTATTCCAGGGTGGAACTGTGTCACCACTGCTCTTGTCTTGCACTTAACTCATTAAGCTGTGTACTTCACATATTAGGTCATCACTACAATTTGCCTCGCAGAAAACAACAAAGTGTTCATAGGTTCATAGGTTCATAGGTTCATACTAGGCTATCTGCCCTAGGGCATTTATAAGCCTAGCCAGAGTATGTTTGGCTTTCGCCACCCATTTTAAATTAATTTTGCTATGCCCTTTTTTGAGGTTAGTATACTGTGCCTCTGTCTAACAGTGACACAGAAGTGATACCCGGGATAAACCTATGATCTCCCATCCACTCATCAAGATTCCTCTTGAAGAGAGTCAATGAGGGACTCTGCCTAACCTGGACTGGGATTTTATTCCATAGTGAAGGGAGCCTCTGGGTTATGAATCTGTCCCTCCAGCATGTCCTATTTATTTCAGTGCTGAGGTTCAAGTCTCTCGAGCGTGTAGCTCGATGGGATTTGGATTTTTTGAGGTGCAGCATGTCCCTTAATTCCGGGTTGGACATGGCCTTATACGTCAGGCACAGGTCACCTCTGAGCAGGCGGTATGGCACTGAGTAGAGCTGGAGTTTCTTTAACCGCCAGCATATGGCATCTGTTTGAGCTCTTTGATCCTCTTGGTGAGGTACTTTTGGGGTCTTTCCAGTTGCTGCAGGTGTTTGGTAAGGTACATCCCAAAAGGGGCATTGTACTCTATTATGGGCCTGATGAGGGATGAGTAAAGAGGCACGATGACCTCCCTAATCTAGATGTGAATCCCTTCATGATTAGGTGGGCTATATAAAATGTTTTTCTAACCACTTTGGCCACGTGGTTGTCAAATGAGAGCTTGCTATCAACTTGGGTCCCCAGGTCCCTAATGACTTCTTCTGTACTTAATGGATTACCACCTATGTGGTAATTTGTGGGCACTTTGTTTTTGCCAAAGGGGATGACTATACACTTTTTGGCATTTAGCTTGAGGCCATGGCTCTGGCACCAGTTGTCTGTTTCTATGAGGCCCTTTTGGAGGATGCTTGTGTCGGCTGGAGAGTCGATTATGGCGCCCAGTTTGCAGTCATCTGCGAACTTGGTCAGCCACAGTCCTTCCGTGTTGGCCTGTACCTCCTAGCAATATATACCAAACAAGAGAGGTCCCAGGACTGAGCCTTGTGGGACGCCACTTGTAACTGGTTTGGAGTCTGACATGGCTCCAGCAATTCTAACCATGTGGGTTCTGTCCTTGAGCCAGTTTGCAACCCATCTAGTGACATAGGGGTTTATATTTAAGCTGGTGAGCTTATCTATAATGCCTGAGTGGGGTATTGTATCAAGGCTTTTATGAGGTCCAGATAGGCTGTGTGGACCACCTTCCTTCACAATGGCCTTGGTGACTGTTTCAAAGAAGTCAACCAGGTTTAAGAGGCAGGATCTGCCCTTAACAAAGCCAAATTGGGTAGGATCCAGTGTCTGTAGGTCCCCAATATCTTTATTTATGAGGTCCATGATGATCCTTTCCATAGCTTTGCAGACCAAGCTAGTCAGGCTTATGGGGCGATAGTTTCCAGGGTCTGTTGAGGCACCACCTTTGTGGAGAGGGACCACTGTTGCTGTATGCCACTCTTTGGGTACATATCCTGTAGTAAGGCTGAGATTGAACAGTAGTTTTATGTTTGGGTTTAGCTCTTCTTGGAGTTCATGTAGGACGCAGCCTGGGACACTGTCTGGTCCCATTGATGCTGTGTTTTTGCTTTGGAGAGGGCGGCTCCCACCTGAGCATCTGAGATGTCGGGGGGGCAGCACTCTGCTGGGATAGATATTTGCCCTTTTGGTGGGGGGGGGAGTTTGCGCTGAACCTGTCAGCTAGGATGTTGGCAATGTCTGTGGGATCAGTGTATTTTTGTCATTTTGGACTAATTCTGAGCATATCTGGGAATTCCCACCCAGGTTCCTAACATAACTAAAGAAAGCCTTGTGATTATCTTTAGTGTCCTGTGCAATTTTTCTCTCGAAGCTGGCCTTTGATGATTTTATGAGTGCCCTTAGTTTTTTGCTAATACTGATCAGAGATGCCTTCCCTTTTTGGGATTTTGCTCTATCATGTAGTAGCTTCCTCCTTCTATTGTATAGTTTGTTTATGGCTGGGGTCCACCAGACAGGTCGTCTGCCTTTGGAGGATTGGGTCTTGGTTTTATTTGGGATTGCATAAAGACTTCTCATCTTCTTTTTGTAGATGATTTAAAATTGTATAGTTCATTAGATGAGGAACTGAAAGCACAACTGCAAGTGGTCAAAACTTTTTCAGATAATATAAGAATGTCAACTGGTCTTTTTTTTAATACCTTTATTGAATTATCACTTGTAACATAAGAAAATTTACATTTATACAAAAGTAATCAAACTGTATTAACAAATTAACATTAACAAACATTATACTTCACACATATATTGTTATATATCATATAACCAAAGCAACATTACGTAAATTATTAATTTCCTGACCCTTTTTTTAAACAAGAAAGAAAATCCTTATTAACCAATCACTTATGACATACGCAATCATACAGGTATATATATGAAAACAAAACACACCAACACAATCCTAGTTGCAGGCATTTTACATCACAAACCATACTGTCACACTCCCAGTTGCAAGCATCATACATCACTTAATCTACCCAATCATTTTCAGTCAAACATTACATAGCTCATTTAAGTCTTGCTTTCGTTTAAACCCCATTCCTCCCTTGTATGGATTGTTCCCACAATTCCCATTTTTTCATATGTAGTTTGCTCCTACCCTTTTCTAAATATCGCAATTTCAGTTGTTTTATCTCTGTTATTCTATTCACTATTTATAATATAGTTGGTTTAGATTTTGATTTCCATTTTCTATTAATTGTTTTTTTTGGCAGCCACCATAGTTAGACACAGCAAGGCCTTAGCATGTCTAGGCAATTCAATGTCTGTATCACAGATCAGAAAAATCATCTCCCTCGTCACACCAATCCGCCCACCCAGCATCTCCGACACTGCATCCCGCAGGGAATCATTAAAGTCTGCCAAACCTCCACACTCCCAGAAAACATGTTCCCAAGTACCTCTTTCTTCCCCATCACACCTCCAACATTTGCAGTCTACCTGAGGAAAAATTCTCTGGAGTCCACTTGTGGTATAAAAATATCTATGTAAACATTTCCAAGCAAAAATCCTAAATCATCTAGACTGTGTTGCATATTTGTGAGACATACATATATCCTCCCATTGTTACATCATTCTTGATGAATGTACAAAAGCAACCTTTAAAGCAGGAAATCCACAGCACCAAGAAAACATCAGTTTGGGACAAGAATGTGATATAAAAGAACTTGAGCAAGAGGGAGTGTATAAATATTTGAGAACTGATGAAGGATCAACAATAAAACATGAACAGATGCGAATAAAACTTAGTAAGGAATATTTTAGAATACTGAGAGAGGAATTTAATAAAGCCTACACATTTTTCCATGTAGGCATCGCGCTGCACTACTAACATGACCGTGAACACAAGAGCGCCAATGCGGAAACTTCCATGGCATTCAAATCACCTCATAAGCAGATAAATCTCATGCACATGAGGCAGGTAGAGCAATCCAGCAAGCAGATAGGCAGATCTGCAGACCTCGTGTCAGTGTCTGTAGTGTACATGGAAAAATTCCCTGTACAGGAATTTAGACAGACAAAATGAGCTGTAAAAATGTAGCTAGATGGATAGAAATGGCACATAAAGATATGAGCAAAACAATCCTCTGTGTGTCTGACAAATAAAAGGAAATAAGTTAAATTAATCTTTTTAATAATCTGGGCATGTTTGCACAGCACCCCGCAGTGCACAAACATGCTTTATAAAAAATTTAAAAAAAAGTGGAAAAACAAAATGAATATCTTGTGACAGAAAAGTATTACAGGACCCTGAATGGAGTGTCTGCAATGGTGCATTGTGTCTGTTGCTAATGTGGTAGGGCTTTGACGTGTGTAGTTTCCAGGCTGTGAGCACGGATCCCTATACAAATGAGGTGGAGATACTGAATAGTGCAGAGGGGTGATCATGTTCACATATCCCCTTCGTGTAGCCAGAGAATCATACTATTGTTTACAGAGGAGGTAGCTGACATCACGGGAGGGTGTGCCCAATGACTTCTAAGCTTATTCCAGCCTGTCTAAGCAATGAGCTGCAGTCTTGAGCATATCCTTGTGGGGGGGGGGGGGGTTGCAGTCACTTCTAAGCTTTGTTTAGCTAAGGGGAGCGTGTTTGTGCTTGTTTGCACTGCCACCGCTATGCTGAGTGTGGAAGTCTGTGGAGTTGTGTACACTGACTGCTAAGCTTTAATTACCTACAGGGCATGTGTTTGCATGGTGTGCCGCAGGGATGATTGTATCTAAAACCCAATGAATATTAATTAGTTTTGACTTCTGTTTAACTTAAACTAGGGCCATTAATTGATGTTAATGATATACTAGGCAGGTGGAATGCATCACAGGTATCCTATCCCACAGTCAGCACCTACAGCAGAGCACTAAAAGTATGCATACACCCTACAATCTGATTTTTCTCCCATACTCTGCACCATTAGAGTACAGACTTGGGAATTTTAACTGAGAGAATGGTAGGGGTTGCTACTGCTCTGCTACATCTGTATATGTTAGATGCTGAGATCAATGCTGCTGCTGCTGCTGCTGACAATAGGCCTAGAGAGAGAAGGAGAAGAGTGTTCAGGTCCAGGGCAAACTTCCAGGGGCTAGATGAGCTGGAGACTGTAGAGCGCTACATGATGGACAGGGACAGAGACATACTACAAGACCTCACTGAGCTCTGCTACCCTCAACTCAGACCCAGAGCCAACAGAGGGGAACCCATCCCAGTGGAAACAAAGGTATGTGTAGATCTTAGGTTACTAGCTACAGGTACTTTCCAAAGACCAACTGGGGACATGATGGGGGTCTCACAAGCATCTGTATCCAGGGTACTCCACCAGTTCCTGGATGCCACGCTACCACATGCCAGTGAGCACATTTCTTTTCCCATCACCCCTGAGGTGAGGGTCAGCAATATGCAACACTTCTACCATGTAGCACTCTACCCTAAGGTACTGGGTGCCACAGATTGCACTCATGTACACATCAAGTCAACACCTGGTGAGGAGGGTAGAATCTACGTTCACCACAAGGGGTACCACTCCATCAACTGCCAGACTGTGCGCAATGCCCAGGGCATTATTATGAATGTGTGTGCTGGCAGTCCAGGCAGTTAGCATGACTCCCATATCTGGCATGCATCACAGTTGTACCAGATGTTTGCTAGGGAGGACATCCCACATTGCAATGTACTGGGGGGTGCTGGCTACACACTGGAACCATGGATGATGACACCCATCAGAAATGCACACACATCCACTGAAGAATGCCATAATAAGGCACACACACAAACTAGGAACATCACAGTGCATGTGTTTGGGTTTCTGAAGTCATGGTTTCGGTGCCTTGATATATCTGGTAGAGCCCTGCAGTACTCTTCAGCCACATGTGCCCATATGTTCACAGTATGTACCATGCTACACAATATGATCCCATGGAAACAGCTGCAGCAGGATCAGCAAAGGGAAGTGATACACAGCCCCCCACCAGTGCCTACGTCGCCACAGCCGCAGTCACAGAACAACTTGGAGGAGGAACCCCCGATGATGTTCCTATAGGCACACATAGGCATGCTCAGTACACCCTGGCTTTGGCTAAGAGACAGCACATAGCACAGTTACTGACAATCTAGAGCCCTAGGGACTGACACCTTACTCTGACTCACATACATATAATAAAATTGTTGATGCCAGACAACCCCAACAATCTGAATCTATCCATGTATTGGCTGTGTACTGCTTGCATCACACAGACTCAGTCCTGAACTAAAGTCCTGCCAACTGCTGCATTGCAATGTAAGTATCTAACTTACACACTACTTGTAAGGATTACTATAACATGGTATTGTGTGTATGGATCTGCTGCATTTATGCAAGGAAATATAGTGAGCTATGTGGGCAGAAGTAATATCTACAAGGGACTATACTTCAACAGTATATATTCCCTAATAATCACTAGGCCTCATGGTTGGAATATGCACTACATCAGGCAAGGGAGTTATGAAACAGTGGTGTCACATGATATTTGGTCTACTGCTTATTCCAGCATATCATGTGCTGTTGTTCCCCCACACCCAACACAGCAGTGTTCCCATATAACTGCTTTAATAGTAAGTCAGCAATGGTATATTAGCAGACCAGGCAATCTCAGGGCTGTAACCTATAACTTGATCACACTCTGTCTGGCAGTCTGTGTGGCTCAGTGGACTACAGAAGTTAGCATGAGTGATGGTGTTGATGTTTCTAATCTGGAAGTAGGCACATCTGCTGCATATGAGGTATTATTATGTTGTTTTTTTCACAGACTGTTAGTATATCTGTGGTGTAACATTATGAACCACAGTCACATATTAAGTACAACAGACAGCTGGGGAATGCTGTGGACATTTAGAGTGACGTAGTACTGCAGAAACAGGGACGGATGTCACTGTCTGTAACATACCTCTCAACCTCTTAGTGCAATAAACCTGTTCAAAGCCCAACAAAATGGTGGAGCAAAGGCCCACAAATAGGGCCATATGTTAAATACTGCTCTCATAAACATAAACAGTTGCTAAAATAACAGAGTGTGTTTCAACAGACAATTTTCTGAAGGGTTTGAAGTCAGACACTCAAATGTATGTCACTATTTAGTAACTTCAGTCCTAAGTTCATCCAAGTGATCTGTCAGAAAACCACAAATTTTATGAGAAAAAGACCATGAGCCAAAACTCTGGACATTCTGTGAAACTCTGGACTGATGAGAGGTATAGTCTGTAACACAAAAAATCCCAAACTTGAGTACCACGGCCTGGAGTCACTGTATAAGTACTGACAGTCACACTGGGCATGCACAAACAGTTAAAATAAGCTCAATTTTGTTTCCCCGTCAACAGACTGACTTATTATGTATAGATATGTCTATACATACAGACATATACATATACATATCCGTCTGTCACTATCTCTCTCTCACATCTACAGTATATCTTTCACAATGTAGTGTCAAATTGATACACATATATGTATATATATATATATATATATATATATATATATATATATATATATATATATATATATATATATATATATATATATATATATATATATATATATATATATATATATATATCGGTCCAGTTTGTAATTTCGAAATACCGAAATCCTGAATTTCAGTATTCCAAAACCACAAAGCCAAAAACCCAACCAAAACTCACAAACTCGAAAACACAACCATGAAATTCAAAATCCTGTACTCACGCTACATATACAGCACACACATAAACATACACAACCCCCCCACCAATCAAACAATCTAATCTAAACTACAAAGTTATATATATCACATTGATACATAGACTCTCTCCATATATCAACATTACACATAAACATAGCATAGACACAAACAGCTACATTTATATATGCATCCTTGCTAATTATAGACATATGTGTGTGGATGTCTGTATTGTCCTGCATGCCCTAATAATGGTGAGTAAATCTGCACTATCACACATCCGTACTGTTGCTCAAAGGATCCAAACTAAGGGTGCAAAAGTGCATAATCCAATTACTACAGATACCTGTGCCTGCTGGATGTCACCACATAGAGAGACGCAGGTGAGCAGGTGGTGTAATGTATAATGTTATCAATGGATGCATGGACAGGGCATATTGTTCTTGCCCACAGGTTTGCCTATCTAACAGCAAGCAGCCACATATGGCCATACTGGTAAATGTACACACATAGCTAGGATAATAACAGTTATCCCACTGCTAGGATACTAGCTGCAGATAACAGTTTGAAGCAATATCACTCTGCAGACCACAGGTGCTGGTAAACACAAGCCTAGTTTGTATAGTGCACAAGTACTGTGCCTGCACTCACATATACAACAGACTCAACCTGTGGCACATGCAGTAAGTTTTGTGATCTATAGTGATTACAACTAGATAGGTAGGGGTTTTAGTCTCACTCCAGGCTGCTTGGTGCATGTGAGTGTGTCTATACCCCTGTAAAATAACTGCCATGCCCTCATGAGCTATCCACCTGCAATGGTTATGTACTTTTTGACCCTGTAACTTGCTACTGGCTTCTACACAGCCCTCTTCTACAAGACCGGATGATGTCATCCACCTTAAGACTACCAGCTGACAGTGTAATATCAGGTCTTAAGCAGTGGCATGCATGATTAATACTGTGATCTACAGTGTGTAAGACTAGATAGTTAAGGGTTCTAATCTCACTGCAGGCTACTTGTTGTGAATGTGTGTGTATACCCTTGCAAAACAAATGCCATGCCCTCATGAGCTATCCACCAGCTATGGTTATGCATTTTATGGCCCTCTAACTTGCTACTGGTTCCACACTGCCCTATTCTACAAGGTCTGATGATGTCATCCACCTTCAGGCTACCAGCTGACAATGTAGTATCAGAACTTAAACCTTGGTGCATGTGATTAATACTGTAATCAAAAGTGTGTAAGACTAAATAGGTAGAGGTTCTAATCTCACTTATTGCAGACTATCCCCATTAAACATATAGTGGAGATGTGAAGTGGCCTTGTGAGGGACCATACTGTTGTGTGCAATTGCCAGTACTATTTGGGAAGGTATATCACCAAATGGCCATTGCACTCAGATATTGCTACTTGGTGCACATGTGTTTGAGTGTGTGTGTGTGTGTATACCCCTGAAAAACAACTGCCCTGCCCTCATGAGGTATCCACCTGCAATGATTATGCACTTTATGGTCTTTAACTTCCTGCTGGCTTCCACACTGCCCTCTTCTACAAGGTCTGATGATGTCATCCACCTTAAGACTACCAGCTGACTTTGTAGTATCAAGGCTTAAGCTGTGGCATGTGTGATTAATACTATGATCTATAGTGTGTAAGACTAGATAGGTAGGGGTTTCAATCTACATGGTGCATGTGCGGGCCCCAATGGCATAAATATGATCATCTTGGTAACACAGAAATAGGTATGGTTTTGTAGTATTTTATTTGTAATGTGTGATGTGTCCCTCCAATGGACTAACCACAACAAGGCTTGCTGATGTCATCAAGCATAGTATGTCCTGAACTGATAGTACTAGCAGACATGAGGTGAGTAGCATGCATTGTATACTGTGATCTGTAGGTTGTACCATTACATAGGTAAGTGTTCTCATCTACATACAGCCAACTTGTGTGTGCCTTGGCATGTTCTGTACACAGTGATTGGAAGTGGTGCTAGCCTCAATGTAGCCATGGTTGTGTGTGAGCCTGTTAGAGCATTTTACATCATGTTATGGAGCCACAGGACATTTGAACATCACTAGTATAATGGCCATACAGCCCTCATAATCATAGATATCATTATACCCATAGTTACAGGACCAGCACATATTGCCTCAGTCCACAAGGTACACAGGCAGATGCACTGTGTTGAAATAACGGTCACCCAGCCATTCATACAGATGGCATGTTGTGATGTGCACTGAGGTGCTCTGTGTGCCATTAGGCAGGGTTCTGCTTCAAGGCTGTGTTTAAGTCTGCTAGACAAATCTCTCCCACAAGCATGTAGTACCAATGTCACATATGAGGTTAATGTCCTTACAGTGGGAGAGATTTTTTTTAAGTCTGCTAGACAAATCTCTCTCACAAGCATGTAGTACCAACATCACATATGAGGCTAATGACCTTACATGCCTCCTACAGATAGGCAACATTTGCAATAAAGCAGGGTCACACATTGCCCTGTATGCAAGGCACAGACCACCTCTGCATAGTCTATATGCCACAGGTGACAATTACACTCATTGCAGACTATCCCCATTAAACATATAGTGGAGATGTGAAGTGGCCTTGTGAAGGACCATATTGTTGTGTGCAATTGCCAGTACTGTTTGGGAAGGTATATCACCAAATGGCCATTGCACTCAGATATTGGCATGCTGAGGAAAGAGTATTTAGAGGTTATGAGTATGTTGCATACAGGTAACTGTGGCCTCAGCTATGCCATATGAGTCCTGCTATACCACTGTAGAGATAGGGTTATCTGAGGCACATTAGATGTAAATCTGTGAGGCCAGGTCTGCGTGCCCTGTTTGTTCACCTATGACTATGTACATCACATGTTGCGACTGATGTGCTACTTACCAGGTATATAGGTCTAACTGATGGAACTGATACTACATATATATTTGCATGGAGTTACTGGCCACTACAATGTCAACAGGCATGTGTTCGCTATACCCTCTTGCAGGATTGCAACATACCAGAAAAACTCCATGCATGCTCACAATTTGCAGGCATCAGTCAATATTCTTAGCAACAGTCAATCGGTAGTCACTTGTATTGTGGATGAATGGATTCCAAGTAGCAGAAGACCCAGGACTGCACCCTATTGAACACAGTTGCTGACATATCAGCTATTGGAAGCAGATGTCCCTATGTTCTGTATGTGTGCCAGCAATGGTCCACTTAGTGACCCCTACAATGATAGTATTGTGGATGCCTAAGTGGGTGCTTTGTAAATGTCGCCTAAGTGGGGGATATAGTCAGATGGCATGGCTGAGTCTAGAGGGGTTGTATGTCCTGATGTACTCTCACTCATGTCCATGGTCACTGCCTCAGAAATGTCCATCATGTGTAACAGTCATGCTCCCCCTGTCACGCATCCAAATTGTGTACAGTCATCTGTGTGTAGAACACATATATATGTGCTGATCAGCTCCATGATGATCGCCTCTGCAGGCATACAGATATGGATACTCAGACAAAGAGGTGTACAGTCATGTCAGTCAGTGGATGCACCACCTCTGTGCAAGGGTATAACAGTTGCCATTGTCCACTCAGCTGGTGGGCAGCCAGTAGTGTTAGCATGACTGCAAGGATGTTCCAATGGTGTTAGTAATCCTTGTCAGATCACATGTGGGATGCAGCCTACAATGTTAGCATGTGCAATAGATGCAGCATATCCTCCACTAAGAGGCCATTTATGAACTGCTCTGTAAATATGGAAGTTATGGGACAGGTTGTAGGAATGTCATATGTCACATGTGGTAGGGACAAGGGAGTGTAGTTGATGCAAACTGTGTGGGTGTACAGGTCAGGTGTGAGTCCAGACCCATCATATGTGGCATCATGATGTATGTAGTCAATGACAATCTGGGACTGTCATTTGAGGTCATACATGTAAGTATACTGTGCATTGTGGTTCTGCTTTGCGTGGGTAGCTACTTGTGTCACTTATCATGTATACTCAACATCACAACAATATGTGTTATTTTAGCTGAGGAGGTAGTGCCGCCATGTAAGGGGGGGTACCTTCATCCCAACTGTCACACAACACTGTCCACCTGTTACTGTACAGCCTGCTAATGGCAGTTGTCCACCAGTCAGGTTTGCTGAACCATGATGAGCCTTTGTTCCTCGTGTCACATACAGTAGAGTTTATGCCATTGTAATGCTTCTGACATAATGGTGTAGAGCTCTGCATACTTGCCTGTCTCATCTGAAGGGGGGTGCAATGATGCTATGTCAACCATCCTACAGGAGGTGATAAATAGCTATCTTGACATATGTGTCTGTATTGTCTGCAAGGGGGGGGTAGATGGTGGTAGTTATAAGGAGATTGATCTGTGGCCAGATCCCACCAGGAAGGACCTTACATTGGGGGGCTGTATGGGCACCCATGATGCACTGTGTTGGTTCCCTGTTTGAGGATGTTATGGCAGTGCTGCAGAGCATTGTAGGTAAGGACCTGGACCATCTTTTGGGCAAATGAGCACAGCACAACTAAGCAACACAGTGTGTACATATTACACTGCCCTAAAGTGTTTGTCTGTGCTCTGTACAGATACCTTGGTTGGCTGTCTTCCTGCAACATGCTGGGAGCACCTGCAACACTTGCTTACATAGAGGACAACTAGCAGGTAGTGCCAATCGGTGTCCGCAGATCTCTGAGTCATGTCACCTGAAATGCCATGATAGCAGTTAGCATGGATATGAGCACTGACACTGTCACACATGTAGTGGCACTGGACCAAACACTGTTATGTTTGATAAAGTCCAGATCATGCCTATCGGCTGTAACCGGCGGAGCACATTGAGTGTTACACTATGCAATGAATGTCGGACATATGTTTCACTCCACCAACCATGCCCTGACAAGGTGTTTGACAATATTAGGTCAGCAGGCCTTGCTGGAAACTGTGTACATCATGTACAGAGTGTTATGTCAGCTGGTGGATAGGCAAGTGTCTAATAGTCATAGTCTGGGAAGATAGCAGTGGGAGACCTGTGCTGCAATGATGACAGTCAGCAGTGGGGTTCACCATCCTCCATTATTGGCATACCCTATCTACCTATTCCCCCCCTGCAGTCACAGCCAGTGTCAGTGACCTCTAACTGAGTACATTAGCAGGTGATTGTGACAGCTCCCAATATGCAGACTCCCACACAGAACCAGCAGGTATCCAGCAGGGCCTAAGACACACTCAGTTGTATTTCAGCCACTGACAAAGACCAACTGCCAATGACTGCACAATACTATCCTGTGGGACATTATCCACCCCTGCAAAATGTTGTAGTGCCTGCACACCACACACAGTTGAGCCATTACACATGGAGATATGGACACAGAAATTAATGTAGCCTTTGACTCTCACTGATTGGAAAGATGTGGGGATGTATTCACTGTTGTACACTCTACACTGACAGGTGTGAGATGTAAATCCCAGACTGTCACTGCTATATTGAATGTGGCAGTCATCATGGTTATTCATTGTGTGCAATGGCACCCTTGTGATGTCATTACACAGGCATATCATACAACTACAGCAGTCATACAGGTTCTGTGGTACACCAATACACAGCATAAATAACTTGTCCTATGGAGTCTGTGTCATGAACATACATTTGTAGTCTGTCCCCTACATGCTTTGGAGGGGATGTGTCAGGCTCCATACAGGGAGGTGTCAGATCCCACTGTGTACCTCTAGCATATCTATGACAAGACTAACACATGTCTCACCTGTTCTATATGCCTACAACATCACTGTGGTAAACATAGTACATGCTGGAGAGACAGGTATGTAACACAGACAGTACACCCTACATGAAGCAGGCCCCCTGTATGTGAAGCACACATCTGCTGTGACACACATCATGTGCAGGTTACACACTGGGATGTAGAACACGACAATCACAACTGCTGTAGGGAAACTGTTTGTACTGGACACATGTTATTTACAGATGGGTTATCACCATCACCACAGCTTGTAGATGTGTGAGTTCCCAAAACCCTGGTGACACGTATCAAGGGTAGCAGACCTGTTCACAGATTACAGATGCATGAGTATGCTGAATTGTCCTTGTTAACCTGTTATAGACATATGAACCCATGCAGCCATGCACTTATTGTGCTGTACCTTGCTACAGACAGATTTCTGCTATGCTGACATGCCACCCTGTGCTACTTTATTGCCGCTGTGTATCCATACATTATCCCAACAGACCCCTGAAACAGAAACATAAACAGGTCCATGACACAGCTGTCATCATTTAAGTATACAGCCATTACAAAATCAGACAACATAAGTTACACCAAACTATGTGACGTACCTGTGACAAATGCCAGCATACAGTATTTGTCACTAACCACTGCAAGTGGCTTGGCAAAACAACATTGCATTACTCAAGTACATGTTAACTAATATAGTCACCTTGTGCATCAGACACATAACTGCATTTCCCTGCATTGATGGTGAGGATGACAGGGATGTGACACAGGTATCATCCCTTACATAGGTTGTTGTGTGGTGGTGCAGGTGGCCTAGGCTGACTCAAACAGTTGACAGCATGTGCGCAAGTCAGGAAGGGAAGCAGGTAAGATGGAGCATGGAAAAGTGCCATGTGTGTCTGTAGGTGACCTGCATTTGACAGTGGTGTGTGTGCATGTACACAGTCAAGCTCAGTGTTATCCCTACATGTGTGTGTGTTGGACAGCTTTGGACCATACATGGTAGAGTTGACAGTTCACCGTCTCCATCCCCTGAACATGGGAACTGGCTCTGCCAGGAGTTGCACTGGCACATCCATGCCCAAGGTCAGAAGTGGTTGTAGTACCTGACAGTGACTGCTGGCTTTTGGGACTGTGTCCCTCATGGGAATGCCCAGGATCATGGGCCCATGGCCTGCCACATCATGGTGTGGATGGCACACTCCCCTCTTTAGCATTGGATGTATTGCCACTACTGGAGCATGATCATGCATGGTTATGTGATGTCACAGCAGATGGGGTTGCTGACCTACGTCCACAAGTCCGATATGCTCAACTCCAACCACAGGTTTCAGCACAGACAATGTGTGGTCCAAGACAGACACTGTCTCAGCCCACCTTCTGCCCACTGCATCAGTCAATTGATCCAGGATATCCCCAGTGCAGTGGAGGCAGTCAAGGATGTCAGACTGTGCTACATCCATAACCCTAAGCATACATCTGGTGTTCCATTCAGAATGTGCCTGTGCCTCCATGGTAGCCTGAAACATGCTCCGAGTGATCTGTGATGTGACACCTCCAAGAGGTGGTGGATGGACAGCAGGCCTCCTACAACCACCCCTGTCAATCTGCCTGTGTGGGACCTTGCCACCTCTCTGCCTATGGCCAGTGTCTACACTCACTGGAGCCATAGTTGCCACATTTTCCTGTTCAATGTTCCCACCCTCTGACTGTCCAATATCTGTGGCCTCTGCAGATAGGCTGTGTGTGGGCATACTGACTGTGTGCAGTGACAATGGAGGCAGAAGAGGAATGTCTGCCTGTGGGACAGGTTCAGCCTCCAACACTCCCACTTTTGCCTCACTGTGCCCACTATCATTATCAGAGTCTGAAGAGACACTGCCATCATGTTGTATAGGGGACAGAGACCAACCCCCCCCCAGTCACCTGTGATAAGAAAGAAAAAAGAAGTACATGAATACCTGCACTACTGTGTACAAAAATATCCACCAATACTGATAATAACAAAGACCCACAACTGGATTAGTGGTCAAATGTTTCCTCTCTGCTCTTGCCCAAAATAGACTGTCTCAGACGAAAATACACATTCAACTCAATACCTTTATAACAATCACTTTAAGTAAATCATGTAAAACATGACCAATACAATTTACCTTTTAATTAAGCAATATGACAGTATACTTGATAAATCGACACATAAAAACACAGTACACCTAACTCATTACATCCAAATGATGCCTTCAGGTGAATCTGCAGTTAACTCCTACTGATGCCTCTAGGCATCAAATATTGCTTCTTCATATTTGTGTCAATAATTCTAAAACCATGCTATGTACAAGGTTTTAAAAGATTTCATCTTAAAGATTGCACAACGCAAACTCAATTGCATTAATATTTGACACCTGTCTAGTGCAGGTAAATAAATATTAACTGTTGTTTTTATGACATTAATTTATATAGATATCATTTTCACATTTTTTTTAAATATTTGAACTAAGTAACACAGACAGAACTCCTTAGTCTCGTATGAAAGCTCTCAGCTAGACGAATAAAATGCTGCTGACAGTATGCATATAACTTGAGTGGTTGCTGAGGTATTGTAAGTTGTTTACAATATATTACAAATGTAGTTACTGTGTTTACTGTGACTTATAAAATTCAGTTTAAGACCTAGAATGTGCAGAATACTTCTGCTATAAAAATAGTTTGTGCTGTAGAGTTTGCCATTTATACCTCTTTCATAATCCCTATGGTTCCAGAGATATGAACATTTGTTTGAAATGTGGGGGCATAATTTGATTCTGTCAAAAAGCTGAGGCTCCGCCCATTGGAAGATACAGAACAAACTTCCTGACCTCCATTGACATGTATGAGCTAACAAATATATTGAAATACGTTTCACTGCCTAATTTAATGTCCTTTCAACCTTTTGTGTTTTAAAAGGCATTTTAGAGTAAATGCCTCATTTAAACCAGTAGGCTTAAATTTTCTTAACTGTCATTGCCAAAGTGTTTCTATTTGTTCAGCTACACTCCTGTGATTACCCCCTTTAAGATCCTTATGTACCTGCTCCAGAATGGAAAATAAAAACATTATACCCTGTTTACACATGACATTATGTTCAAATAAGGCATTTTTCTAGAATATATAATGTTCCTTAACAAAACAGTGTAATGCTTACCAAGAAGAGGACCATGGCCTTGGCCATTACCTGACGGACCTCTGAAAAGTTGAGGGTGAGGTAATGTCAGTACCAATGCATGTTGCAGCACAACAAGATAATACATCCATATATCTTACACTTACAGTAGCTACTGTATTACTTGTATTGGTCACATTCTGTGTATGAGAGTACAACTGAGGTAAAACTGTCCCCCACAAAGACCTAAGACCTGACACCCACGTAAAAGTATGTACAGTCTGACACATTGTTACAGTATCACAATGGTAACCACAGTAAGCTTACCTGCATGCTTCTCTACTGTGGAAGCTGTGGCATCCACCTTCACGATGTATGGTGTGATGGATGTCTGGGAGCTGTCGTGTATGCCTAGGTTCACCAGGAATTCCTCAGTGGCCATGAGTGGTTGTTCCATTGCAGGCCCTCCACCAGTGATGGCACAATCCTTGGCTACATCTGCTGCCCTTCATCATGCAGTACTGATAATGTCTGTTGCACAGTGTCAAATCTGTTCATATTTCCTGCCCTGATGGTCCATACTACTCACATCATGGACAAGGTCTTCCCACAATGCAGCCTGCTGCTCCCTGTTTTTCTTACCACTGGACAGTAGGATGTGATGATGTTGCCTTAGTCCTTCCAGAATAATTTCATTTTTCGCATCAGAGAAAGGTGCATGGCATCTAGGGTACATGATTCCTGAAAGACAATAGAAGGGGAACAATTACAGGATGAAACTTGTAACCAAACACAAACACTGGGTCCACGCACCCAGTACAAACTAATAGCAAATGACAAAAAATCTTGCTGTAGGTAACAATAAAGGCTGTCCTCCACCTTTACGTATATAAAAGAACGAACTGACCAAAGGATTTATCCAAAATCTAGCAAACTCTTTATTTAAACACACTGTCTCAATAAAAAATAGATTGAGCGCGCTTTTGTCTCCTATCATGAGACTTCTCATGATAGGAGACGAAAGCACGCTCAATCTATTTTTTATCAAGACGGTGTGTTTAAATAAAGAGTTTGCTAGATTTTGGATAAATCCTTTGGTCAGTTCGTTCTTTTATATACGTAAAGGTGGAGGACAGCCTTTATTGTTACCTACAGCAAGATTTTTTGTCATTAACAATTGCAGAATCACATACATGGAAGTACACTATGTAGTGATACAGCAAGGACAAAATGGCTGGCAGTATCCATTGCTTGTTCACACATGTCATACTCCACAGTGTGCAAACATAGTAAGTGTGCGGATACAACTGAGATAGTAGCAATAATTAGGTATTCCTGTGTGTGCCATGACAGATACTGGTGTATGATCATACACCCAACACTCAAGTCTACTGTGGTATGTCCCCTATGGGCAACCCCCCCCTCGATAATACATCATAGGAACAGCACCACACAATTAGCATTACTAACAATACATACTATATCTCTGAAAACACTGCTACCAAATACTCTACAAGAGTTTAGTGTCAGTTTTGAGTGCAGTGACTACAATTCTCCTATAGTTGATGTATTACATACATACCTCTCAAGCTGTTAGCATGGGTCAGTGTGGGCCAAATAATAACAAATGCAGGTACACTACTACACAGAACACTTTTACATAATGTGGACTTCTATAACTACCAAGGTGTTCTGTAAGCAGATGTTGGTAATACATTGTATTTCAGGTAATCATTTTTCTGGTAATCCTGTGACAGATGGTTTAGGTAGTTTTTATTACATTACGTGAAATTGTGATACTTGAGGGGCATGATTGTGTGCAGTACATAATCTAGACATCTGTCATGCCTTAGTTGGCAGGCATGGGAATAGAACACAATAGCTGTGACTGCTGGGGACATCTGAAAAAAAATAATTTTATTGGTATTGCTGATAACTGTCTGTGAAATGTTTGCAGTCATATCATATACCATATACCTTTTATTCCTGGAGTGGGAGAAAAAAAAGAGCATTATGTGACTGAATTAATTTTACATTCGAACTATTACAGTGTTACACTTGACTGCAGCAACCTTACCATAGACAAGTAATGCATGCAGCTCTACTGCAATGATTATGACAACACAATCCTGCTGTATGTCATTTTGCATACTTTTATAGGTATTGTTTCTTGTTTATTGTAACACAGTTGCTATTGTCCATTTATTGCACTACAGCTCTACCTGCCATTTATTGCACTACAGTTCTACTTGCCCATTTATTGTACAAAATTTTTATTGTGTATACTTTATGCAGTAAATGCTTTATTCTTTCTTGCTTATTGCACTACAGTTAGCATAATAAATCCGTACATACCACACTCACGGCACAACCAGGGAGGCACCTGGCATGGGACTCTACACTGAGAGCCTTCTCAGTTGCAGCTGTTAGTAGAGAAGCACACCATTATGCATACTAGTTTTTCAGACATTCAGCTTGCATATTGGTAAAACAGAGGAAAACATACTTACATATTTGTGGGGCATTCCCTGCTCTGGCTTCTTGGACCCAGGTGTCCAAGGTTCCCCTCTTTCTCCTCTTCAGGTTATCATAATGGTAATGACACTGCTCACCTGTGCAGGGGATACAAGTAACACTGGTGAGTTCCATAGCCAACCAGTCCCAGGACTCCGCATTACACTCCAAGCCCTGGAAATGACCCTGCAGCAGCCTGGGTTCATGATTTTTTACCAGCAGCCCAACAAAGACCCTGGAATCCTGAATACCCCATCTCTGCTCCCAAAAGAGCCCACCTTCACCAGTACCATCTGCCATACCCACAGTAGGTAATATTCCAAAGATTGTTTCAAAATTCCCACCTATTGCACTTAATATGGGCTGTTTTCCCACCCTTAGACGTCACTGAGCAACATTCAAAAAAGCACCACATTGCTTAGCAGTCTGCAAACCAGCTAAGCACAGGTAAGCAGCGAGAGAAGTTGCACAGCAGAGGGTTTAGCTCAGCTTAGCATGATGCAAACAAAAGTAGCCATTAGCATGTTTAAGCTCAGCCCAGTGCAGCAGTGCCATATTTCACAAATTTATTTTTAAAATTAAACATATATAATAAATTAAATTACAGACATCTTATCATTGCTACGAACTTGAACCCAGGACATTAGGCTGTATCTCTATCCATTTAGCTACTTGGATATTATGGAAACTAGTATACCTTGACATATACTACTGGTTTACCTGTTAGCGTTGTTAACTGCGCCACACAAACGCACTTAAATAAACCCAGACATAAATAATTAATTTCATCCGGTTTCTATTTTTAGATGTCTAGCAACTCTCGGCTATGTATGTATGAGTGCCGCTCTGCGCAAACATGCAAAAAATGGAAAAAAATAATTTACATTTAAATATTACACATTTGAACAAATTCACAGCATTTCAACAGTAGCGGGGGGAGCAGTACATGCCATCCACGACCACAGGTAGCCTCTACACTTCTCCTTACACTAATTCAATAACCCTGTTCCTATGCTCTCCTTCTTAAGAGTGCCATCATTTATATGCATGGCTCACTGTTGAGGGGGTACCGTGGTCATGTACATGGATACATTCTGTGTAGGCTCTACATGGAGCCTACAGAGATTTTTATTAAATTATGGGATAAAATTAATACTGAAAACAGAGTTGACATCTAGTAACAAAGTCCAAGCTATAAATCAGTTTGGTCTTCCTACCATAACTTACAGTTTTGGAGTGATTGACTGGCCCCAAAAGGTGTTGGATATGTTGGACAGGAAAAGAAGAAGGATGTTTCATGCTCATCAAATGATTTATAAAACTCAGTGCATACCAAGATTATATATTCCTCATTCTGAAGCAAGTATGGGTCTCCTTGAAATTGATCACATGTATAGATCTGCAATCGTGAGACTGCATACATATCTACCGGCCTTACAAAACCCAAATGTAGTGAAAGTTCTGAAACATGTGGAGAATAAGTCTAAGATTATTTCCCTGCTTAGTTTAGCTGAAGCATATTGGTGTCAAGCTGGAATGGAAACCATACCAGAAGTAGATAAAAATCAGCAAGCAACTGAATGTTTATTTATTTTATTTATTTATTTATTTTATTTTATTTTACATTTGTTGACCGGGCTGGTCCAACTGGATACATGTCCATTATCAGTGGAGGCCCGGGGAGAAAAGCTCCGCACTACAAAATAGCATTTACAAAAACAAAAGAAAGAATATAAGGTGAAGTATCAGATGAGAAGGCAAGGCATCTGGAAAATGCATACGTATAGTTACAAGTATAGAAAACTCTTGGAACAACCTAATGTTGGTCAGAATAGAATGTAGGAATGGTTAAGGAGAGGTGAATTTAAACCAAAAGACAAAATGTTAATATTGGCGGCTCTAGATAGTGGACTATGCACATGTTGGTTTACAAAGTCCATTGAACATGTGGGATAAACAGAGAAATGTAGGTTTTGTAAAACAGAATTGGGAACAGTCACACATCTTGTTGCTGGTTGTGATATACTTATGGTAGAAGGACTGTTTACTGAAATGCATAATAATGTGACGACTGTTGCATTGAGGATTGTGCAAACATTATAATATTGAAGTAGCTGAAAAACACTGAAAACATGAGACACAAACTATCACAGAAAATGATGAAGTTTATATCACATGGGATCATCCATTACCAACAGTTCAAAAAATGAATGCAAGAAATCTAGAAATAGTAGTCCATGAAAAGAAGACAAAAGCAGCATTGATCATTGAAATTGCTGCACTCAGTGACTACATCATCTTGTGCACAGAGAGACACAAAATCATAAAATACCAGGATCTGTAGGCAGGAATGAGGACAATGTAGAAGAAAGATACACGGACAGTTCCACTAGTAGTAGGAGCAACAGGTCTTATATAGGGAAGAATTTACAGTCATACTTAGATATGTTACCGATACATGTAACTCTGTAAGAATTGAAGATGGAGTCATTACTGGGCACATTGCAGGTGCTGCAAAGAGCACTTCTGGCTAACATCAAAGATTGAAACAATACTAATTTCATGAACTTTAATCATACTTTTATTTAGCAATGGGGTCCAGTTCTGTCATGATATAAGAAACTCAAAAGACTTTAGAAATTAAAAAAGCAGAAGATATTATAAATCTACTGGCCGACAATTTCAGCTCCAACTTTACACCCCTCTCTTCCCTTCACCCTTCCTTCAGGAAATACTATCAAATATAACTCCCCCTTTTATCACAAGGCAACAGTTCTTTAATGCTGTCTCAAAGAGCAAGAACACTGCATCACTGTGTCCAGAAAATATCCCAGGATGCCTTCTAAATATCATGAAACATGGAATTACTATTTAACTGTAGCCTCCAAACAGGCTTCATGCCTCAGGAATGGAAAACAGCGACAGTCATCACACTGCACAAAGGTGGGCCATTTACAGACTCTGGAAACAACAGACCCGTAAGTCTTACTAGTCTCATATGTAAAACCATGGAAAGAATTATCATGATAACTATCAATAATGACATAGGAAACCTCCAGACACTGGACCCAACCCAATTTGATTTTGTCAGATACAGGTCATGACTACTGATCCAGGTGGAATTCTTTGCTAGATTACTAAAGCCATGGATGATGGCAAAATGGTTCACATTGCTTACTTTGACCTGGACAAGGCATTTGACATAATGCCCCACTCAGGTATTGTTGGCAAACTGAAGAGGTTAGGTACAAACCCTTATGTCATCTGGTGGATAGTCAGCTGGTTCATAGAGAGGACCCAGGAAGTTAGAATTTGGAACTCCTGCTCTATAGCGAGGCAATTCACAACCTCAGTCCCTCAAGGATCAGTCCTGGGACCGCTCCTCTTTGGCATTTACTTCTCTGAAGTTAAGTCCAATGTCAAAGGCCTCTGGCTGACTACATTTGCAGATGATTGTGAATTAGGAGCTCTCCTCGAATCCCCAATGACACAAAGGTTTTCGAGGAAGGGCTGAAACAGACAAACAACTGGTGTCAGAGCCATGGACTAAAACTAAATGCCAAGAAATGTATAATCATATCCTATTGAAAGTCACCCATCCCTGGTAACTATCATATTGACAACACACCCCAAGAGTTCACCCCGTGGTCAGGGACTTGGGTACACACAGACTGTAATCTATCATTTAACCATCAAATGTCTACAGCATGAGGAAATCATTCTATATTTTGAATCTTATAAAAAAAGGTATGGCATCTTGGTCCAAGGAAGTCATTGTTCCACTGTATTCTGCTTTCATCAGACCTGCCATTGAGCACAGTGACACCTTTGTTATGTATCTAACCAGACATTTCTAACAATTGGAATGTCCTCAGAGGTTCCTCAAAAAGAATACAGGGTGTAAGTAACATGTCCTATGCAGACTGGCTCAAGGCCCTATCCCTATATTCTGTCTCTTACAGGCTGTTGAGGGGAGATCTATGCCTGGCGTATAAGGCATGTATTGTTAGACCCCACATTGATGGATCTTTTGCATATCTGCAAAACAAACAGCACCAGAATTACTTATTCTAAAGACTTAAACCTTACCTGTGCTATAAATAGCTAGAGAATCATCAGAAAACCTATGTAGAAGATTCTATATGAATGAGAAATGTACTAATTGGTTCTCTGACAGAGTAGTCAATGCATGGAACAGACTACCAAATTACGTTAAAGCAAATACTAATTTAGATGTTTTTAAGAACAGCCTGGAAACTTATTATGGGAACAAGTGATGTTAGCAAGGTAGAAGGGCATTAATCCCCATGCTTGAAATGTTTGTAGGTATGTATGTAAGTACTGGGAAAGCTGCTCTCTCTTATTCATTTTAATTTCCAACTTTATTTTTTACTAACCTGCATATCCTTGTACCTTTTAATTTTACATTTTTCTCAGCAATGCCCTGAACTGTCAATATTTATTGCCTTAAACTGTAATCAGCTTGCCTGCAAGGAAACATGAGAAAGGAATGTACAGCTGCCCTCTGCTGCAGACTTTTCAATTCACACTGAACATTTGTTAGCTAAACGAAACCTGTTCATTACAATGACAGTGGTCTTTTACTTTTAAAAAAAACTTGCTTACACAAAAAATTAGTATTAGATTAAATCAAGGGCATTCATCCAGATATTCAGCTATGCAACAGTAAAAGAAAATCTCTCTACTCTACACATATTATAATTAGCGCACGTTTATACCCTCCACACCAACAGCCCAAGAATATAATCTATGAACTTAAACATGCTTTTGTCCAGCCTTTCTTCTCTTTTTACATTGTAATGCCTACATTTTTTAAACTGAAAAATAGCATGTTTACTTTAGTATCTTTATCACATATAACAATCACAGAAAATACATTACAAAATGTATAACTTAGTTTATATCATGAAGTGCTTTATACAAATACTGTTAAGAATGAAGACTTGTTTTACTTACAGTTACTTTCTTTTTTCCATTTCCAAACATTAATTAAATGAAACTGGGTACATATTTTTCAGTCACCTCAACAAGTTTAGAAAAGTCAACAAAAATTGCAATCTTTTTCAGCCACTTTTTCTTGCAAATCCATATTTCACAAATGTGATTGATGCTTTATAATCTCACATTTATTTTCTAATTGCAGTGTTGCTTGCTTCTTCCTTTTCATCTCCATCTCCCAACACCAGACCCTGATTCAAGTCCAAGGTACATCCAATGCTTTTAGTCAACTCTTGTGGGGGGGGGGTTATCTTTCTCTGAAGCACTTTTCTCTGGAACAGTGGTAAAGGTTTTACTGGCAAATTCGCTCTGTGATCTTTGTTATCAAAAGAATGAGAAGTCCCTTTTCTTTGATGGCTCACTTTTTGTTGGACAAACTTTTTCCTTTCCTCCTTAGCCTGTACTGCATCAAGAAGTGACATTGATCCTTCATGAAAAAAACATTCCTAAGATAACTGGATACAAAAGCTTGAATCTCACACTTGCTTCTCAACATTCTCTGATTGCTGAGATATTTTTGTTTCTCTTTTGCCTGGTGTACAATGAATAATCATTTTCTCCAAACACTCTACTATCTCCAGTTTTTTAATATTTTTTTTCAAGATCAACTCTTTCTGCTGGCATGACTGCATCTTTACTAATACATGTCTTGGCTGCTTTCTCATCACTAGGTTTGGAGTAAACACGATATGCCCATTCAGTTAACAAAGCTTGCTGTGGAATACCAGTCCAATTGCTTATTTTTGTTTCATAAAATTAATGCAGTCTGCTCCTTCCAGTATCTCTGGTACAGCAGAAAATTTCTATTTTTCATTGTGTGCTCTGCCCTCTTACCCTACCATTGTTTGAAACAGCTCTTCTTGAGCAGATTTAAATTCAGCCAGCCTTTTCTTCATTTTGACATATGATTTTTGCAGTCTTATCAGTTCATCTGAATAGCTGTTTAAAGCTTCTTCCAATTTTTCCCAGCCTTTTGTTATTTTGGTTGATATACTCCTTCAGTGTTTCATTTATTTCAATCAGCACTGAGCACATTTTATTTACTTTTTTTTCCTCTAAATTACTGGAAGCCATCTCTTGCACCAAAACTGGAGACTGACCTGTTTTTTGCTGAATAGCTTTGGGATTCTTTCCATTCAATTGTTTCTCATTAGTTTTTCTAGTTGGTTTTCTTTCATGGTCTCTAAGTTTCTTTTTTTTTTTTTTTTTTTGCTGGCATCCAGGCAGTGTACTTTCAGACCAGTTAATGAATTTTACTAAAACTGGCAGAATTACCAGCCATTATCACTAAGTTTCTTTTTTCACACTGAGAGAGCTGAAATTAAGCTGTTGACCAGTGTGCAGGTATCTTGGAAGTGGCTCGGAGGCATCATGTTGACAAAGAGTTACATTTAGATGTATTGGGGGGTCATTGATGTCTACTGTTATGAGTTGTAGGAGTCTTAGGCATCAGCATGTAACTTTTTAGTGCTAATAGTATGAGGATGCTGGATTTATATGAATGGAGATGAAACAGTATGATGCTTGCTGCATGCATGGGATTTCAAGAGGTTTGTATCCACTCTACTATGCATTTAAACATCTCACAGGTGTAATCAGTTTAGTTGAGCAAGAGTTCATTTTCAGTGATTATATGAGAGTTATTACATTGTCTTTGGATACCACATGCTAGAAGGCTGGCAATGTCTAGGAATGTGGACTGCTGTTTCCGTATGCTGGCTAGTGCTATAATTTAACTTGGGAGAGAAGATAAGAGGTAAGGAGAGAGGCAGATTATGCAATCAACTTGAGCCCATGGGAGATGTCAGTGCACATACCTGTGCAACAGATGACAAATCATTGCAGGTGGACACTGTTCAGATTGGTGCCATTCTCCCAAGAAAATAGAAAGAAGGATTTGTTACACTGATGATTAAAGGAAAAAATGTACTTTTGTACATAAACCACTAACCATCTACAACTATGCCAGTGTGCTCCAAATAGCTGAGCACACATGATCTTATTATAATGCAGACAATAAGAAGTAAAACCTAATGAAAAACAGTTGTAAATTCCACCAGTTAGTACTAGGTTACAAGGAAATGGCAGCAAGTAATGTACTATCATTCCATTATTCGCTAGTTCTACAAGATGGGTCCCACACCAGGCCAGAACTAAGGCAGGGTTTAACAATGTTATCAGGGAACTCAGTGGAATAAAGTAGTTAGGGCAAGAGAAACTGGCAGATTTACTTGAATTAATTTTAAGTATTGTGCAAATAATTAAGAAATTAATGCAAAAATAACTTCTCTTTGTTAATTATGGAGTAATAAAAGTTCAAAGCAGCTTTTGTAGCATCTTAAACAGGAGCAGACCATTGCAGTTTTCTGAAGCCTGTATTTTAGATGTACTAGATTCTTTTACATAGGTTGTCTGATGATTACCAGAGGTAGTTGTCTCTAAATGCCCTATATACCTGAATAAGATCACCTCTTAGATATCTGTAAGAGACACTGTACAAGTTCAGATATTTTAGTCTTTCATAATAACTTAAATTTTCACATCCATGGATGCCCTTGGTATATTTCCACTGTACTCTTTCCAGTTTACACATGCTTGTTTTCTTATAGGGTATCCATATTGTTATTCCATACTCAAGTTTGGGTGTAACGTAACTAACAAAAAATGACTTTTCTATTTTTCGATTTCATAGACTTTATAAAACTTTTTATGCAAACTGTAGTTCTATAACTATCATTAACCAACTGGTTGACGTGATTAGAAAAACTCATAGCTGAATCTACCCATATACCCAGATCCTTATATGAGTCTACAGTTATCTATAACACGTCATCAGTTTACCCAAATTCAGGTTATCTGCATATAGACTGTAGAACACCTCAGATGGAAATGTTAAGTCTGAAAGATACAATCTAAACAAATAAGGGCCTAGGACCGAACTCTGTGGGACACGTTGACTGTAACTAAGGATTTCACCTGTCCAGTTGCTGTATGATATTTGCCATGTCCTATTTGTAAGCCATGCAGCTATCCATCTTATCAAAAGTACATCAATACCTAGTTGTACTAATTTATTGATCGGTGTTTTGTGTATGACCCTGTCAAATGGTGAAGTTAAATCTGTATAAATTACATCACAGCACAGTTTTTCATTCATAGCTGTTGTTATATTGTTATAGAACATCATATTACAGGTGGTAATAGATCTGTTTTCAACATATGCATGCTGATATATGGTTTCAAGTTCCAGCCTCTCCAGTTCTGATAATAACTTATCCAATATTACCTTCTCCATTATTTTTCCACAACATGAAAGTAGACTTAAGGGTCTATATGATTCTGGGTTTGTCTTACTCCCATTTCCCTTAAAGACAGGTTTAATAAGCATGTCTCCAGTCTTGAGGAATCTCCCCATATTTATATGACCTAGTGAATAATAGATATATAATGGTACTGTGAGTTCTTGCTGAAGTGTTCTCAGGTCATTGTTATTAATTCCATCTCCTCCCTGTGCTTTGTTTGGATCCAGTTTGTGCAGTTCTTTTTCAATATAATCTAATTTGATTCCAGTATCTGGAGTTACCTTGGATGTCACGTGGACAACATATCACACCTTTTGTGGAGCCAAACTGTTTTGCATAAGATTTTGTAAATATATCTATAATCTGTTGTATCTGAGAATACATTTTAAAATCTGCACACAGTTTTTCAGTTTGTGTGTCTTTACTCCTTCCAAATCTTATGTATCTATAAAAAGGTTTCTTATTATGCTCAATATCTGTATATACATTTTCTTCAAATTTTTCTTGATCTTGTCTCACACTATGCTTAATCTGTTTGTCCAGCTTGTTTATTTCAGATTTCAAAGTTGTAGTTTGACCTTTCTTCCATTTCTTATATTTTTTGTGTCTCACATTAATCAGATATCTTGTTCTTTATGGAAATATATCCCCCTGATTTTGTATGCCTAGATCCTGATATTAAACATTTTTTTTTTATTTTTTTGCACTCAAACATTTTCTCTTTCAAAACTTTCCAGATTCCATTTGCAGTTTTTCCTCTGAACACCTCACTCCAGTTAGTTTTACATAGTGACTGTTTTGCTTCCATATAATCTGTAATTAACCTTCTGTGCATTGGCTTAGATTTCAGTTTGGCAGAATTATCTAGCAACAAATTAACCTTTATAACCCCATGATCACTGCACATCAATGGTGGTAAAACCTGACTTGAAGTTACAGTAATTTCTATGGGAACACAAACAATGTCTACTATGTTCCGTCCCCTGATAGTTTTTTTTTGCAATCTGAAGCATCTGTTGTTGCTGAATATACACTGTGAATACTTTTCTTACTAACGTTGTTGAATCAATATTATTTGTCTTTTTCTGGTAAATGTAAGCCCCCAGCTAATATTATTCTTCCCTCCAGTGTTTCATGTAAGAAATGTATGAATTCCTCTAGGTCATCTGCACTTGACTATGGTGGTCTATACACTCCAACAATTGTTATATGTTCCAGGGTTGTCTTTTTTGTCACAGTTACACAGTCTATAGTATTGGTGTTATCACTAAACATGTAATAATCACAGGTCTCATAGCTATCTTTAATTCCTATCATAACACCTCCACCTAATTTTTTGTTAGAATGTCTGTTACAGTAAAAACATTTATACCCTGACAAAACTGGTTTCCAGTCATTGTTCTTTAACCAGATTTCACAAACAATAACAACATCAATCTTGTGGGAAGGTAGCAATTTTTTATTATTAATGCTCCTAGCATTAACAACCATCAGAGATGTATCAAATGTTGCTATCTGTGAACTGTTAAATTTTCAACCGGGCAAAATTCCTGCATAGTGTTTGCCAAATATTGCATAATATCTGCTGAAAAAAATTATCTTCCCTGATCTTGACAAATGCGCAGCATCCTTTCTGAACACATGTGCCCAAAACAAGGCTTGGATGCTCTACACATTTCCATTTCTTAAAACAGCACATTTTTTCCATGTTAGTGTTTATTCAAATTTTTTTTCATTCACAGTGACCTGACTATCCTTTCTATAGGTGATTTGTGAAAAATATGTGCTAGCACCAGTACAAGCTATATTATCTAAGAGGGCTGTCAGTTCCCTACTAACAGTCAGAGAATCCTAGCGGGTGGCATCATTTGTACCAACATGAATAAAAACATATCTATACTTCCTTACATTAAGGTGTTCCAAGGCTTGTTTCACATCTATTTTTGCTCCTGGCAAGCATAACACTACTCAATATTCATTATCCTGTCTACAAATATAAGTATCAGTTCCTCTAATAATTGACTCTCCAATTACAAGAATATCTTTGCTGGCCATCTGTGAAGTATCTTCAGCTTCTAATACAGTAATCTCTGCTCTATCAATTGCTACGAAGGATAGATCTTCATCACTATTAGTCTTATTAATCCCATTGTTTCATTGTGTATTAAATTCTCATCCAGCTGGTATTGTAAATCCACAGCTTAGCCATGTAGTCAACATCTGTCTTTCTCTTCTTTTTTCTTACAGTAATGTTCTTCATTCCTAAACGTTCAGTTTTGATTTCTTCCTTTTCACTTGCCCCTTGCCTCTATTTTCTGCCTTCTCCATTGGAAAGATGATGCCTTTTTCTGTAGACTGAAGGTTTCCTGATATAAAAATATTATCATTCCCTGTAACCTGTGTGTTACATAACAAAGCAGTGTCCTTTTTACTACATATTCTCTTTCCTTTACCATCATTAATCTGTTTCTTTTTCTTCCTTGTTATTTGTTGAGAACTTCTTCCTTTCTTTCTTTTTTGTTTTGTTCTAAACAAACTGGATCCTCATATTGCTGAATACCTGCATTCAGGATTCCAAAGTTGTCAGGGGCATCATCTTGTTTCATAGGGGTTGAATGATCTTTGCAGAAAATGAATGCATTGTTTCCTAAATGTGTTCTATTTGTTCTATGCCAAACATTATTTAGTTTATCAGTCCAGTCATTAATATATGAAACAACAGTTCTCCAAGCCATGCCAATTGCGCAAGTGCAATCATCATTAAGTCTAGATTTACTTCTAACAATGGTAAGCAAATCATCCAAATTTTGACACGAGGAACACAGATCTCCAGTGTTATTGGCTGTTACCTTTAAATATGCATAGCATTTATTACACTGTACAAAATATTTGTGCATTAGCAAATTGTTAATTGCATACTCATTTAAGGAATCCATATTCAGCTTCAAATTAATAAAATATTGCTAAAGAAAAGAATAATCAAAATCAGTATCCACAGAATTCAAAGAAACTTAAATCAACTTATATGGCAAAAAGCATATCGGGAATATGCAACTAAATAATAAAGTACAGTAAAGTAAAGTTGTTCTGACCATATAAGTTCTACAAGCCAGACAATAGTTGTGACTCCTTTACTATCGCTCAAAGTCGCACTTCTTTTTAACAGTAAAGCTAAATAAATCACAAAGCAAGATAGGATTGTTTAGATATGCTCAGGATTTTCCTCTCTACAGTCTGTGTAAATTTATAGCTGTCTAGAGCTTGCCTGTCAAAACCTATGCCTTTCTAACAACCAACAGTGAAATTAAAGGTAAAACAACAAAATATGAATCAGAGTAAGTCTTGTTAATAAGCAGTCGCTTCCTACCTACAAGCAGTGAAAAACAGTAATAACAAATACAATATAAATTCAAATAACACTTCTCTCACCAGTCAGTTCCACAGTAAATCACAAACCAAGATAGAATTATTTAGATATGCTCAGGATTTTCCTCTCTGTAGTCTGTGTAAATGTATAGCTGTCTTAAAATACCTTTCTGTATATTTCCACTTCACACTCAAAGCTCCCTTTGACATCTAGATCTTTTTTGGGTCTGGCTTTTTTAACTAGCCAACTTACCAGATAATAATAGGCAGTATTAGAAAGTTCAAAGAATTATTAACAAAAATGACGCTAAGGTCATTAATACAGGATCTGCTGTAATAGAGAAATTAATCACCATCTTCCTTCATAGAGCAGAGCCTGTGGTTGCTACATCTGACCTAGATATTGCAGGAGCTGTGCCGCAAGTCCCTACACCTACAAGCGTACAGAGAACTTTGTCACTGTTTAATAACCTGTGGTAACTACATCTGACTTCGATATTGCAGGAGTTCTGCCACAAGGCCCTAAACCTATAAGCTTATTCAGAATTTTGTTATTGTTTAATGTAAGAATATTTATCATGAAGAACTTTGCTGCACATTAACTTTAATCAGTTAAATACATTCCTACTCTGTGATTGAACATCCCTGTGTAATAGAAACGAGCAAAAACCACAACAGGAAGACTGCTCCTGTGATACCAAATCCGATGTAATAAAATCGCAAAATCCAAAACATACACAGGAGCAAAGAAAGGCAGTCCACCAATGCAAAAGAAACTAATACAGTTCCAAAATCCAATATGAACTCAAAAACAGGTACGAGTACAGACAGGTAAAAACTTTTGATACCAAATCCAATGTAATAAAATCGCAAAATCCAAAACATACTACTTTTTCAGATAAAAGGCTTTACCTGTCTGCACTCGTACCTGTTTTTGAGTTCGTATTGGATTTTGGAACTGTATTAGTTTCTTTTGCATTGGTGGACTGCCTTTCTTTGCTCCTGTGTATGTTTTGGATTTTGCGATTTTATTATCCCTGTGTAATAGTCCATGCACTCTAAGGACCTATAACTAAGTTGGCCACTGTCCCCTTTTGCTTGACCAGTAGACTATACTGCATATGCCAGTTATTTCTTCTCAAGAACTGACAGACAACCTGTTTTACTCACATCTGTTTGTTAGTTGCTTTGTGCTGGTTATAAACTCATTACTGTCACTTATAATTAACCTGAGGGTGTGAAGCTTGCTACACTCAGCTTTGCTTCATCCCCTACCCTACTCACAATTCCCACTCACACCTCTTACTCAAATATTATACTTCCTACATACATATTTCACTTGTGACTCTTACTCCAAAACAAAATCTTATTCCAACTGACCTTACTCCTTCTATACATACACTTCTGTTTCTTGTTTCCTACTTCCCCATCGGTATTCATTTTTAACCCCATTACTAACTATGCAGTAGCAAAACAGCAGACCTGACCCTTGAAGGTGACTCCAGAGCAGAGGAAAAGAATAACGAAGAAAAAACTGGAGGTCGACCACCACGTAAAACAGCAATCCTTTATTTAGAACAGAAAATGAGCGCTTTCGCGTGCATCCACAAGGCACGCTTCTTCAGATTAATAATGTACAACAAAAAACTAACTCTCTTATATACATAAGTAATCACTTAATTATTTCCAATCATTCAATCAGATGAAGAAAATTAAGAAAATTAATTAGTTGATTGAAGCTGAGTTTAAGCTGAATATCAACTCTGTTAAAAGACTATTAAGAGACTACCTCATTCATTTCCTTCTAAAACCAGATAACTTCCAAATGAACACTCTCTACTATAAGAACTACATACAGTCGAGACTGTATATCTCAATGTTAATTTCATAAAAGTTAGAATTATACCATGTTGGTAGGACAGTGAAAGCTGATTAAGAGCAGGAAATCAACAGAAATAACATAATTTAAAATAATTTAAAATATATATATATATCAAAAAATGTGTTAGAAAATATATATATATGTTTAAAAATGTCCATTCACATTATACTAGATAGTATAGACATTACTAACTATGTTTCTCCATTTATAATCACAGCCTTTCCAAATGGTACCTATCTATTCTGCATTGTATCTTTTTTTCCAAACAAACCTTAATTTCTTCTTATTTTGACTACATCTTTATACTCAAGCCTTTAATACCTCTCTATTCCTTACATTCCAGAGATGATATCAGGGCAACCTACCTCTCTTCTTTTAGAGAAAATACTTCTCTCCTTACCTATCCTCTTCCAGCTCTCAGAATCCACCATCACTGAATCTCCTGCTGTCCTGCAACTTCTTCTATCCCTCTTCATTGCTTCTTCCCCACTACCTGACATCTATAAAACACAAACACTTGTACTTAATTATGTTACTCTTCAGTTTATCCCCTATTCTCCTCCTTCTACTGTGCTATTTTTCATTATACCATAACTCAATAATATCTCGCAACATCTCTCCAACTCTGTCCCAGTCTTTTATACATACTTCCTCTTCACATTCTCTACACATTCTATCAAACCTATTTAATATTGCCCCTCACCTTTTTTCCAAATATAGACTGATTAATTGCACTTCAACACTAACCAAATCCAAATTAAGTGCAAGAATCCTCTTCAAAAAACAAAACAAGTTTGCATAATTCCCCTATGTACTAAACTCCTTCTAGGAGGAGATATACACCATAATCCTGGCCACACCTATTACAATGAACACAATGATAATTCTTTCCCATACACTTCTGTAACCGAACAACTGCCAATCACCAACTCTGGTGATTTAATTGTTGTTGCAATTAATGTTTAAAGTATAAGAAATAAAACTGCTGAACTACAAGCCTGGATTTCCCAACATGAGCCTGATATTCTTGCTGTAACTGAAACATGGCTTAAACCCAGCATAAACGGCTCAGAGGTTATACCTCCGGGTTATAATATCATCTGCAATGACTGTATAAAGAGGAAAGCTGGTGGTACTGCTTCAATATTTCCCAATACCTACCACATTTCCCTTACAGAAAACCAACATTAAATTCAATTCAGCAGAGTTTCTTACTGCTTTCATCAAAATAGGCAGTTATAAACAAATATGTATTAATGTCCTTTATATCTCTCCTGGTGACAATACAGCTATACTGGAAGATATCCTCCATTGGATATCCATAACATTAATACAAGAAATAATATTTATTAGGTGATGTGAATGTCAATTGGTCGGACATAAACTCTAACTCCCCTACATCTAGCATGAACTTATATGGATTCATACAACTAATTAATAGTCTCACACATTATAGCAAGACATCAAATTCTCTAATACACTGGATCCTAGTATCAGACCCTAACAAATACTCCATCACAGGTACAATGTCAGACTCTCTCACTGATCATCTCCCAATCTATATAACTAGACAGCTCACACATCCAGTTAAATAGCATATTTGTAAAATAGCACGTAACCTTTCCAAGTTTAACCCAGAAATGTTCATTATTACACTATTATCTTTTAACTGGAACTTCCTAAAAATCTTCCTCTTAGATGATGCCATAATTGAATTCAGTATAGCTTTCCTCAATATGTTAAATATCCGTGCAACTCCTAGATGGAAGAGGCTGAAAACAAATAATCCAATTTGGCTATCCAAAAAGAGTAGAATGCTAATGCTGGATAGAGAAAAAGCGTGGAAAGAATTGCAAAAATATAAAATACCTCAGTGTCTTGAAAACTTCAGAATGCTTTGCAATTTGACAAATAGCAAATAAATGAACACAAAAAACTATACTATAATAACTTTTGGTATAATACTAAACACAAACCTAACCAATTTTGGGCATCCATCACAAAAATCTGACATCCCAGCCAAAAATTCAACCCAAACCCCTCCCAAGATATATCACCACTTGGAACCACAATACAGTTCAACTCTTATTTTACAGATAGTATAGCATCTCTAACTAAGAATTCCTAATCATCAAATCCCTTTCATGCCCAACAACCACATATCACTGCATCCACTTTCATCTTCAAACCTGTTCCCCCATCTTATATAAAACTACTCTTAAACAAACTTTACCATCCTCTACTTCAGCTGATGACCTTCCAAGCAACTGCCTAAAAATAGCAAACATAGCATTGCCTATCCTGTCCCAATCCTTATAAATAGGTCTATCCAGGAATCCCACATTACCTCTCTCTAGAAAAAGTCACACATTATCCTTTTGCACAAAGGATGAAATTCAACAGACATTAATAACTTTAGACCTATAGCAATTTTATCTCCCCTCATCAAAATACTTGAAAAATGCATTCAAAAACAATTGCTAGACTATCCCCTGCATTAAGAATTCCAATCCTCCACACAACATGGCTTCAGCTCTTCCCATAGTACTAGCACTACAGTCTAACCTACTGTCAGTAAAGGTAGAGATAAGTGCAAACTAGGCTTCTCCTTATTTCTAGACCTGTCTAAAGCTTTTGACACAGTTTATCATACAAACTCCTGTTTCAATTGTTGGCACTAGGTGTCTCTTAGCCCACCTTTCTGTGGTTAAAAAGCTACCTGTCCAAAAGGTATCAGTCAGTAAAATGGCACTCCATGCTCTCTCCTTACCTCCCATTCACCAAAGGTGTACCACAGGGCTCTATCCTTGGTTCCCTCCTCTTTAATATTTTCACCAACACCCTCTATAGTTTCACACATCAAGCCACACTAATACAATATACAGATAATTCCACTCTCACTTGCACATCTGACAACATGGCAGACCTCTGAAACATTACTCAGGAAGCTTTAACTTCCACTGAAACATGGCTTCATAACTCACAACTCATGCTCAGCCCAAAAAACAAACTATTACTTTTCCCCCAACATCCTTCTCTCATAAAAAAATCTAAATTTAAAATCCTGTTTATTTATAATACAACAATTGAAGTCACTTCTCATAGCAAACTATTAGGGCTGATGGTGGGTGATAATCTAACATTTGACCTGCATATGCAAAATCACATAAGGAAAACTCATCAAAATCTTGGAATGTTTTTGCAACAAAAACTTTCTCATTGACGCAACTAAAACTACACTGGTCACTACTTATTCCTCTGTATTCTTCTATATGGCACTCCCATCCATAGTATCCTCCAGGCTTCACAAAAATTAAAACTTGAACAATGCTATAACAGAGTTGCTAAATTTGCAGCACGTAGCCCTTTCAGAACCCACCACTGTATAGCACTGGAATTGACACTCTGATTTTGCTCTTCAGCTGAGTTACATTCACATATAAAGTTACCCTAAGACTTCTGATCTTATGAAGGTCAATCGTCTAATGAATGGTAGGTTTTCCCTGGGCTGGCAATAACTATGGAATGTTTCTCTGTAGGTTGTTTTTGGTCCCCTTTTGGTAGCAAAAAACCTAATAATCCAAGTCCTTATACTTTAGAACTGAACCAAATTCAGCTAAAAATAGCAAATTTCAAAACTCGCCATTACACTTTTTAAGCATTTTTGCATGGCAGATTTGCCGCCAACATCCCAATGGAGGCTATGCCTCCACAACTGTCAAATTTATAAATATATATATATATATATATACTAACATCAAGATCATTGTACTTTACAGTAAAGGATCACTGAGAGATACCTGTCTTGCAAATAGTATACATTCTCACTCTCTGCACTTAACATGTCACTGCTCTGCGGATCACAACAATAATCTCTGAATTTTCAGTGGAATCCCATTGCTGTTTTTGTCTTTATATTCTTCAATAAAAATAGAAGAGTTAAATCATTTTAAGGATTCAACTCCTACAGCGTAGCTACACTGGAAAATTTCAGGATAAGTCACTTACTCAGCTACACTGGAGATTTTCAGGATAAGTCACTTAGCTACACTGGAGATTTTCAGGATAATTCACTTACTTAGCTAGACTGGAGATACAGGATAATTCACTTACTCAGCTACACTGGAGATTTTCAGGATAATTCACTTACTCAGCTACACTGGATATTTTCAGGATAAGTCGCTTACTCAGCTATACTGGAGATACAGGATAATTCACTTACTCAGCTACACTGGAGATTTTCAGGATAATTCACTTACTCAGCTACACTGGATATTTTCAGGATAAGTCACTTACTCAGCTATACTGGAGATTTTCAGGATAATTCACTTAGCTACACTGGAGATTTTCAGGATAAGTCACTTACTCAGCTACACTGGAGATTTTCAGGATAATTCACTTACTCAGCTAATTCACTTGTGGTAAGGGATAAGTCACTTCTTGATCCAATGCTAAATTCCCTTGTAATGAAAGAAATATTGGTGGATGAAGTGGAACCATCTTTCCACAGAGAATTACACTGATATATTTATTTAATTCTGGTACTTTTTCTCCATTCTGAGACCACATCTTGTCAGAAGGCTCAATAAGTAAGTTAAGTTTAAATTTTTATTTATTTATTTTTTTAATTCTGTTTCATTGCTTTATAAGTACTACAGAGAAAGGAAATGCATTTTAGCTCCCATAAGGTCTGTGTACCAAATGAATTCTGTATAATTTCTGTATACCATATGTTATGCTAAGTAGTGTTTTGAACTGAATGACAAGACATGACAATTACTATAGCTCATTGACATTAATGATAAATATATCCACCTATCTTGGTAGAGAACATACATTCTTCACACATATTATTCCTTGTTTAACGTTAATTATTATGCTCCATAACTGAATTAAACAACTCATATATTTCTTGCTGTCTTTAATCTTATCATACCCCCAGTCATATTTAATAGCGGAATAATATCCATCCCAATTCCCTCATTGTACACATCACTCATCATGTTGGAAATGCTATTAAATCCTCCTCTGACCTACATCTAATTTGTATGTGCTCTGGCTTCTTTTTCATAATATCACATTTCCTCTGACCACAACACCTTTTTGTTATTTTGTTCAAAGTTACATTTCATAACAAGCTAAAACATAGGTTGCCACTCCCTACTACTAGTTTCTACAATTATGTTGTAAGAAAGCCATACATATTCCCATTTTTGGCTCTACTGTCATGTCTAAGTTATGATAGAATTAACACTAAATCCCTTCTTCCGTCTCCTGCTCATAGTCATCACTAAATGTATGATAAAATAGTAATAAAGTCACCACCTACTCATCCAAATGGTTGGCACAGAGAGATAAACTCTGACTATGACCCAAATGATCAAAGTTCAGACAGCATTTCCAGCACTGGAAGAGCTAGATTGGGGAGAATAACAGCCAATATCACTTCAACAATCATGGTAGGAGGACATGATGGTTCAGGTCAGCCAATCACCATTAAGCAAGAAGATATTTGAAACTCACTGTAATGGCCAGGACCAAGAACATTGGCTTAGCATTACCAAGCCACTGATGGTAGCTATCATTAGCATGTGCATGGAAACACGCAAAATGAAAATATATAAGAGGGTATTGTAGTCTTCCATGGTGATATTTCCTCTCACAGTGGTCACCAGAGGTTGTTATAGTGTAAAGCTAAACTCCTTATAGCTGCTTGGATGATGGCCTCCTATGTAAATGAACCAATCACCTGGTTGTAAGCAGTCTGGTGCTTGGCATGCAGCAGGGGAAATGACCTAAAAAAAATCACCTTCTTATTTCTATTCATACTCGTGTCCCATCATTTGATGGATACAGTAATACACCTTCCTTCATATTGCCATGGTTGTCATTATTCCCAAATGTTTTGGAAGCAATATTTCATCCTGTTTCCATTTCTATCTTTTTATTTTATTTTTACTTTACAGATGGACAGTCTAAACTACAAAGCAGGAGTGTAGCCAATGAATTCCATTTTGTACTCAAAGATGCTTATTACCTCCCCCCCCGAATTTAAAAAGTGGTCATATCACTTGAGCTGTTGCCCACCCCACCCCAAACTTAATGTGTGTAACATTTTCAGCTGCTCAGTCAAAAACTATTAGAGGTATTGTTTTTCGATTTGCATTCCTCTCTGTAAGCAAGCTATATACATGTTTTAGAAGCTTTGATCTAGATGGTTATAGATATATATGACTCGATAAAGCCCCAGTGTTTCTTACACGTTCAGAAAAAAACTGTACTCTTTAGAGAAGAAAGAGTATGCCTGACTACATCCTTGCTACAAATATATCGTTTTCAGGTATATGAAAGTTACATTTAAAAAAGCATAAAATACAGAAGTGATATTAGCATATCATACAAAGTTTATCAAGCAATAAAACAAAGTAGGCCACTAAAATGCAGATAACTATATATAATGCTAGTGCAGATCAAATAAGGCATCAGTATAGTCTATGTTGTTTAACAGGTTTTACAAATTTTTGTTCAGGATGAGTACACTTTCTGTTCATTACAAATTATATTAACCACATTGACCTGAATCCCAGGTATTATATTAGGAAGTGATAAGAGAACTAGTAGGAAGTGATATGTGGGAGTGATAAAGTGATGTTCGTTTTCTGAGCAATAATCCATGTAGGACACCTGAATGTTACCTTAGTAAATAAAGAAGGATGATAACAGTGCTAACCTGAAGCATGTTCCAGGTTCTAGGACCAAAGGTAGAGCCTTCCTTGATAAACTTAGGAGGATTTTGCATTTTGCCAAATTGCTATACTGTGCACAGCGTAGGTTTACACAAAGAAAACTTTCATAAAACAGATGTAGTCCACATTTAATTTCCATTTTGCTGTCATATTTAAGGCCTACTAAAGCACAAGTGGAGTAAGATACTGTTGTTCTAGCAAAAAGGGAATGCATGCATAGTTGATAGGGGCAGAGATGGGTGATAGCTGTGATGCCACACATCTTGTGACATAGTAGTTCCTGCCGCTTCTTCTTTTGCCCTGTTCTATATTCACAAGCAAGCTTAGCCATTCTCTATGCAGGTGGTACAGACCAGATTCTCTCAGTGCATTAGTTGTTTTTTTTTTTATGTGGCTGACCCATTTTCCTTCATAAGTGATGATTAGGAACTATTACTGACATTAGCAGATTGACAGTTTTTAAATCTATGAATTTATGTACTAAATGTTCATGCCACACGCTGCTGGCCTATGACATTATGGGGAAATTCATAAGGGTTACTAAAAAGTGTATATTATTTTTTACCTTTCTGAATGAATAGACAGCAGCAACATTGAGGTACAGCTGTTCTTGAATTCAGAAAGGCTACACATAGTGTACACTTTGGGGTAACCTTTATGTTTTTGTGAATCAGTAGACAGTATTCCTCTAGGACTGTGATCCACCATTTTGAAATGTTATCACTGCACACGCCCTTTGAATAATAAGTAACATGCTCCTGACCTCCATTCATTGCCCTTTCAGACCCTTAGTGCAGTGTTTCTTCCTTTATGGTTGTAGGTGTGCATAGTTCACTTTTTATATTATTCTTCATTTGTTTTATGTTACAGTATACTGACAGTTACACCCAGATGCTTCTCCTTTTCTCTGGGGCAGAATGTTAAACATGCCATCCTGGATTAGAGATGCCCCTTACAAGGAAGGGAGTAATACCAGAGATAATAAATCCAAAGTTTGCTGGTAAGGAAGATGACACTTGCCAGCGTGTGGCATGCACAGTTATACAATGTGCCCCAGTAGCAGTTTTTCTACATGCAGTCAAATGGTTTCACTTTTTGGGCAGCAAATGCATTACACCCTTTAAATGTCAGGTAGTCAGATAAGGATAAGTGTTACCAGATGGGGGGCTTGGTATAATATTTAAGGTGTTTACCTCACAGTCATAAGGTACAGAGTTTGATTCACACCTTTGATGGGGAAACTGGCTAGGCTTAAAATGACCTAAAAGAACAGCTAGCCTAGTACTTACCTATGAACCTATAAACCTACATCACCACCCCCATGAACTGAAACACTTACTGGAAGTGACTGTGTCAACCAAATCACAAGGCACAAGCTGAGCAGTGATGGGCCAATGCTAATCCCTCCTTCGGCTCTCTTGGTGTTTGCTCCCTAGATGGATCTTCCATTACCCGAGCCTAATGATGAAACATGGGTCACCTGAGAACTAAAATATGCTTGAAACCTCTGATCCACTACTCTGGACCCATTTTGAGATATTTGACAGATTCACAATTGAAAGACTATCTCCAGTTATACAAACTGATCTGATACAATTTTGATATGTCTTAATGTGCAAGTTCTTCACCAGCACTAGATGGTTTAACTGGAGTCTACTGGGCTTGTCTGTAGACATCAGTTTTGTGGAGGCCCATATTTTCTTTCAAATCAAGCTCAGGTCATTAAGCTGCTTATAATCAAGCACCATTTCAATAAAATGAATAAAACAGAACAAAAAGCACAATGAAATGTACAGTGTAGCACAATTTAAAATATTAATAGGATGGTAATATAAAATGGAGACTAATAACAATAAATTGTAAGTCAGTCTGAAGAGACATGCTCTCAGAGACATTTAAAAAAAGCCAGCATGGCAGATTCTCCTTCCATCTGAACAGAGAGGTTCCAGAGACATTATATCATAACATATGTGTCTGGACCATTGTGGAACAAAACAAAAGAGATGACATTGTGTGCTGATGCTAAACTGATGACAGCCCAAAAACAGCGCACTTTGGAGTTGAAAGAACCAGAGCCCAAGCACAAGTTACAAGCTTGATTGATTTTAATCAAAACACTAAAACCACAATTCAGTTACTCACTAGTAATTCCACTTAGACCCGGTGTCCTTGTGTGTCTAATAGTAACTGATGGAGAGCTGGACAGAAAACCCTGCACCAAATGTTGCTATGTATATAGTCTAAAATGTTTCTATAGTCCCTATTTTGTTAAGAATTTATTTTTGTCAGACAACTAATCAATTGCAATGCAATATGGGCAGCTTATACGGAGTAGAGTTTTTCATAGCTTTTTTATGTAGTGAGGATTTCTCATGTAAGGATTAAAAAAATGAAAATAAAATGATGAATTTTAGAAGTGTAGTTTCTCATATAGAATAGTTAAATTTCTTTTGGAATATAATTAGTTTTAATTTTAAACTGGCAATTGAGTACTTGGAAATGATACTAGATCCAAATGAAACATTCTTATTACTGAAATTAAGTGCAGCTTGCTCATCTCCCCTGCCAAGACTGAGCGAAATGGTTGTGGTGTTTCTGCAGTTGAAAATGTTGTAGTTAAGTGTGAGTTATAGAGTTAGTAACTATGTAGTGTTTATTTATCACTGCATGTATTTATTTGTTTATTTCTTTCCTTATTTCTTTATTCATTACATTTGTTAACTGGGTGATGAGTTGTCCAAAGACCTTGCTCACTGAGAAACCAGACAAAGTGACTAATATATATATATATAAAGTTAAGACATACATATACAGAATGTGGTACATGGCTGTAAGACATATCAATCACTGCAAGACAAGCAAAATCAATACAAATGTTAGAAATATTTACAGGAAATGATTTTCATCATTCATGTTATAAAGTGAGAAAGATTCTCAGATGTAAGATGGTATCTGTGCAGTAGCTTTACAGAATACTACATGAAGTGTACACTTTACTGTAACTTTTTTGTATTCAGAGACAACCTTGTCACGGTGTTGCAACACAGACTTGCGTTGGGCTGTCTTAGTGACCAATCAAGATGCTAGACATTATGAAGCATACTGGGGGAGAGCACATCCTAATTATTCATGCTCTCTCCCGCAAAACTGTCTGAAGTAAGGCATTTATGCAGCCAAGAAATTCAAAGAATCGATTGATTGGGTAAAGTAGTACGATCATTCCTGGCTGCTCATTGTAATGAACACAGTCAAAAGTTCATGTTTATCCATGTTGGTAGAGATAAGTATTGGGGTGTTTTGAGGTCAGGTCATGTGGGGGGGGTGAGTGTGTGTGTGTGTATGCATCTATGTGTGAGGAGCTGCACATATGAATGTGTGTATGCCTGGGTGGTTGAACTAGGGTGGCTACTAAGGAGGTAGGTTAGGTATGTGTTTCTGTGTGTATAGAATGAATGTGTGTGTGTGTGTGTGTGTGTGTGTGTGTGTGTGTGTGTGTGTGTGTGTGTGTGTGTGTGTGTGTGTGTGTGTGTGTGTGTGTGTGTGTGTGTGCATGTGTGCATGTGTGTGTGTGTGTGTGTGTGTGTGTGTGTGTGTGTGTGTGTGTGTGTGTGTGTGTGTGTGTGTGTGTGTGTCTGAGATGATCTCATTGCAGATCGTTTACAAATGTAAAGATAATGACTGTTTATAAAGGATATATGAAATATGGTTGAAGATGATACATTTAGGATGAATTACTTAAAAGGCTAAGTATCATGCTTATTTGAGTGGTGTTTTGTACAACAGTTAAATATTAAATGTATCATGTAGCATCTAAAATGATAACCATTGGAAATGATAGGACCCACTACAGCAAGTCCTGAAATACAGCAACTGAATGGCTGAACAGACTTTTTGGAATACTCTCTTTTCTCTGAATCTCGAAGTTAGTGTATATAACTCTGGGGGTATAGGTAGCTTGGTCCTCACATCAGGGGGTGTAGGGATCCACTTCTATGAAAACAGAAGATTAAAGGAGAAGACAGATACTCTAGATTTACTCTTTTCGTGCATTTTTGGTCTGTTTTTTTTTTTCGGAGAGTTGACACTCAGCATTTCAAGTGCCGATATATCAGTAGACAGCCATCTAAAACAAAGTTGGTATATTTGCATTCTAGACTGTTAAATGTCATTTATGTTTAGAGTCATTGAATTGTACTGAAAATCAGGCAACTTGTTAGATTTTTAAAAAATGTGCAGTTTTGGCAATTTTTGATTTATGTCTCTCATGTATTCTTGAAATCATCATATTATCAAACCCAGCCACTGGGGATGCACAAGCCAGTGCATTTCTTTGTGCCGGTCCCAAGCCCAGATAAATGGGGAGGGTTGTGTCAGGAAGGGCATCTGGTGTAAAACATCTGCCAAATTACTTATGCGGAGAACATTTCATATTTCCATACCGGATCGGTCGAGGCCTGGGTTAACAACGACTGCCACCAGTACTGTTAGCCAACAGGGTGCTGGTGGAAATTGTGCTACTTTTGGCCAAAGGAGAAGAGGAGGGGGATGGCATGCCCGAAGGCAGGAAAAGAGGAGGAAGGCTTGGAGTGTAGTAGTGAGGGTAGGAACTTTGAATGTTGGCAGTATGACTGGTATAGTGAGAGAGCTAGCTGATATGATGGAGAGAAGGAAGGTTGATATATAGTGCGTGCAAGAGACCAGATGAAAGGGAGGTAAGGCTAGGTGTATAGGAGGTGGGTTCAGATTGTTCCATCATGGTGTTGGATGGCAGGAGAAATGGGGTAGGGGTTATCCTAAAGGAACAGTATGACAAGAGTGTTTTGGTGGTGAAAAGAGTGCCTGATACAGTGATGTTTATGAAGCTTGAAATTGATGGTGTAATGATGAATGTTGTTAGTGCATATGCTCCACAAGTTGGGTGTGCGATGGATGAGAAAGAAACATTTTGGAGTGAGTTGGATGAAGTGGTGGTGAGTGTATCCAAGGGTGAGAGACTAGTGATTGGAGTGGACTTCAATAGGCATGTTTTTATTTATTTTATTTATTTATCTTATTTATTTATATTTGTTGACCGGGAGTGTCAAACCCAGCCACTGGAGATGCACAAGCCAGTGCATTTCTTTGTACCGGTCCCAAACCCAGATAAATGGGGAGGGTTGCATCAGGAAGGGCATCTGTTGGTGAAGTGAACAGAGGGGATGAGGAAGTGATGGGTAAGTATGGTGTTAATGAGAGGAATGCAGAAGGTCAGATGACTGTGTATTTTGAGAAAAGGATGGACATGGCTGTGGTGAATACATATTTTAAGAAGAGGGAGGAGCATAGGGTGATGTACAAGAGTGGAGGAAGATGCACACAGGTGGATTATATCCTATGTAGGAGGGCCAGTCTGAAGGAGATTGGAGACTGTAAAGTGGTGACAGGGGAAAGTGTAGTTAAGCAGCATAGAATGGTGGTCTGTAGTATGACATTGGTGATCAAGAAGAGGAGGAGGAGTGTGAAAGCATTGCCAAGGATTAAATGGTGGATGTTAAAAAAGGGTGATTGTGAGGTGGAGTTCAGGGAAGAGTTAAGACAGGCACTGCTAGGCAGTGAAGAGTCACCGAATAGCTGGGTTACTACAGCAGAGCTAGTAAGGGAGACTGCTAGAAAGGTGCTTGGTGTGACATCTGGACAGGGGAAGGAGGACAAGGACACCTGGTGGTGGAATGAGGAAGTACAGGAGAGTATACAGAGGAAGAGGCTGGCGAAGAAGAAGTGAGATTGTCAAAGAGATGAAGAAAGTAGACATGAGTATAAGGAGATAAGGCGCATGGCAAAGAGAGAGGTGGCGAAGGCTAAGGATAAGGCATATGGAGAGTTGTATGAGAGATTGGACACTAAAGAGGGAAAAAAGGACCTGTACCGATTGGCTAGGCAGAGGGACAGAGCTGGGAAAGATGTGCAGCAGGTAAGGGTGATAAAGGACAGTGAGGGAAATGTACTCACAAGTGAGGAGAGTGTGTTGAGTAGATGGAAAGAGTACTTTGAAGGGCTGTTGAATGAAGAGAATGAGAGAGAAGGTTGGATGATGTGGGGATAGTGAATCAGGAAGTGAAACAGATTAGCAAGGAGGAAGTAATGACAGCTATGAAGAGGATGAAGAATGGAAAGGCTACTGGCCCAGATGGCATACCAGTGGAAGCATGGAGGTGCTTAGGTGAAATGGCAGTGGAATTTTTAACCAGATTGTTTAATGAAATTTTGGAAAGTCAGAGGATGCCTGAGGAGTGGAGAAAAAGTGTTTTGGTACCTATCTTTAAGAATAAGGGTGATGTGCAGAGCTGCAGTAACTGCAGAGGGATAAAATTGATCAGTCACAGCTTGAAGTTATGGGAAAGAGTAGTGGAAGCTAGGTTAAGAAGGGAGGTGATGATTAGTGGTCAGCAGTATGGGTTCATGCCAGGAAAGAGCACTACAGATGCAATATTTGCTCTGAGAGTGTTGTTGGAGAAATACAGAGAAGGTCAGAAGGAGTTGCATTGTGTCTTTGTGGACTTAGAGAAAGCATAAGACAGGGTGCCTAGAAAGGAGTTGTGGTATTTTATGAGGAAGTCGGGAGTGGCAGAGAAGTATGTAAGAGTGGTACAGGATATGTACGAGGGTAGTGTGACATTGGTGAGGACTGCGGTGGGAGTGACAGATACGTTTAAGGTGGAGGTGGGATTACATCAAGGATCAGCTCTGAGCCCTTTCTTATTTGCAGTTGTGATGGACAGGTTGACAGATGAGATCAGACAGGAGGCCCCATAGACTATGATGTTTGCGGATGACATTCTGATATGTAGTGAGAGTAGGGACCAGGTTGAGGAGACCCTGGAGAGGTGGAGATATGCTTTAGAGAGCAGAAGAATGAAGGTCAGTAGGGCTAAAACAGAAAATATATGTGTGTAAATGAGAGGGAGGGTAGAGGAATGGTGAGGATGCAGGGAGTAGAGTTGGTAAAGGTGGATGAGTTTAAGTACTTGGGATCAACAGTTCAGAGTAATGGTGAGTGTGGAAGGGAGGTGAAGAAGAGAGTACAAGCAGGGTGGAATGGGTGGAGAAGAGTGTCAGGAGTGATTTGTGACAGACGGGTACCAGTAAGAGTGAAAGGGAAGGTCTACAAGAGGGTAGTGAGACTAGTTATGTTATATGGTTGGAGACGGTGGCATTGACGAAAAGGCAGGAGTCAGAGCTGGATGTGGCAGAGTTCAAGATGTTGAGATTTGCACTGGGTGTGACTAGGATGTACAGGATTAGGAATCAGTATATTAGAGGGTCAGCTCAGGTTGGACAGTTTGCAGACAAAGCAAGAGAGGCGAGATTGCATTAGTTTGGACATGTGCTGAGGAGGGATGCTGGTTATATTGGGAAAAGGATGCTAAGGATGGAGCTTCCAGGTAAGAGGAAAAGAGGAAGGCATAAGATAAGGTTTATAGATGTGGTGAAAGAGGACATGCAGGCGATTGGTGTGAAAGAGCATGATGCAGAGGTCAGGAAGAAATGGAAACAAATGATCCGCTGTGGCGACCCCTAATGCTAACAGCCGAAAGAAGATAATGATGATGACTCTCTAGGAGTTTCTGGACAGTCAAACCACTGGTGAATGTGTGAATACCCATCCAATTAACCAGTTCCTGTCTGAAGGAAAATAATGTCTCATACTGCTTTATTTGCAGTGGGAGTCTATTCAAGGGATTGGGGAATGCACTATGTAATGAACCTATCTCTCCAACTTGTTTTACTTACCTGCTGGTAAAGATTTAGATCCTTGGTTCTGGTATGATACGATATGACTTGTTGGAATACTAAAGCTATGGGACTACTGGATCCCTAATGTCTCATAAGAAAAGACACAGATCTTCCCTCAGGAGTCTAATATAATCCGTACAGTGACAGTTCTCCCAATCTTTAATGATGGCTTAAGGTTTTAAGCCAGTGATTCTCTTAGTTAGGAACATCTATGGTCTTTCAAGTTATTGATATGTCTAGTGAGGTACTTCCCAAAGGGGGGGGCATTGTATTTAATAATTGGCCTAATCGATAATTAATATAAGGGAGCAAGGACCTTCTTAAATCTGAATGATATTGTCCTGGTAATCAACTGTGCTAACTAGAAGAAATTTTTGACTACTACTATGATGTGATGATCAAGGGAGAGGAAATTATCAAGCCAAATCGAAAGGGTCTAACAACATTCTCATTTTGGAGTGTGGTATTGTCTATGTGGTCTGCCGTGGAGAGGGGTTATCTAACAAAAGTGATAAAACTACACCATTTAGCATTTAATATAAACACATTTTAGTACACTAGATATTAAAAAACGAGAAGAGAATGTATGTACTACCAAGCTGAAACGCTGTATTGTAATAATCTCCACAAATAACAGCGTGTTAGGCATATGTACGTATTTCTTGAAACAAATTGTAAATTCCAAGATCTTTCAGAAATATAGTGAAACAGCCAGTCTGTTTAGCAATTAAGTCAGCACTTACTTCGTAGAGTTCTCATCAGCTGTGCTAACTTACTTTCACTCTTAAGTTGTAGTCTTGGTTAGTAGTTCTCCTAACAACTTCAGGATTGATGCCAAGTTAGCAAATGCTTTCAAACTGTAAACTGAAGCCCTTTTTCATTAGTCCAAGTCTCATTAAAACCACAAAAAACATTTTTTTTTATTACACAGTTTAAAACAATGCTTACTTCCACAGGGCTCTCATCAGCTATGCTGACTTGCTCTCACTTCACAATAATAAGTTCTGAATAATAGTTTTTTTTTTAAGTTTTAAAATGAATCCCAAACTAAAAAGCTTGCTCTGGTGAGCTTATTTAGTAAAACACACACAAAAAGTAAAACCAGTGCGAGCTTTTTAGTTTGGGATTCATTTTAAAGCTTTTAAAGAAAACTATTATTCAGAACTTATTATTGTGAACTGAGAGCACGTCAGCATAGCTGATGAGAGCCCTGTGGAAGTAAGCATTGTTTTAAACTGTAAAATAAAAAAAAAAATTTTTGTGGAAAATTTTTTTTCTGGTTTTAATGAGACTTGGACTAATGAAAAAGGGCTTCAGTTTACAGTTTGAAAGCATTTGCTAACTTGGCATCAATCCTGAAGTTTTTAAGGGAACTACTAACCAAGACTACAACTTAAGAGTGAAAGTAAGTTAGCACAGCTGATGAGAACTCTATGAAGTTAAGTGCTGACTTGCTGTTTCACTGTATTTCTGAAAGATCTTGGAATTTACAATTTGTTTCAAGAAATACGTACATATGCCTAACACGCTGTTATTTGTGGAGATTATTACAATACAGCATTTCAGCTTGGTAGTACATACATTCTCTTCTCATTTTTTGTTCTTATTTGATGCAACTTTAGTACTTGGGATTTTTTTAATTAAGGTATTAAAAAATAGTGGTGTAGTTAAATGTTCTGGCTCCTGGGCTGTCCCTCTATCAGGCGTCCCCCTCAACAGGGGCAAAAAAAAAAAAAAAACATGGTCCTCCGCATGGAGCCCTAATTCCTTAATTTCTAAAAGAGAAAAATGCAATTCCTTCCTTTTAAACTTAAGCAAACTGCCTGCTTCATTGCAAAAAGCAGCTGCTGCAAGTTATCGCACATAGAAAGCTAAAGTACTTCTGTTATATAACAAAAAACAAAAATCTTCTTTCCTTTTTAAACAGTAGCAAACTGTGTGCTACAATGTAGCAAACATCTGCTGCAGTTTATGACATGCATTGAGTGTTAAAGCACTTCATTCCGTGCATAACTTGCATTTGAATGCTGGTAATGTTCTGCATTGCTGACTGATCGGCATCTGCTAATAGCTCCTTCTTGTATTCTGGGCCTACAGTGGCTGCCCCCATTGCTCCACCCTGGTTATGATGCATTGTTGGGTGTAAGAGGGTGAACTGATAAAATACATGCCAAAGAAAAGGGGTCACAAGCATGGAGCCCTGCAGAAACCACTGGTCATCTTTATACCTTCTGATGAGATATCTGTTACATGCACCATATGGGTTCTGTCCTTCAGCTAATTTGCTGTACTCCAACCACACAGAGATTTATTTTTAATGCATTAAGCTTCTAACTTGTGTTACCATGGGGGATAATGTCAAAGGCCTTTGTCATGTCAAGGTATGCTGTCTGGACAGCATTACCACTGTCAACAGCTTGTGTTACTGTTTTTAAAAAGTTAACCAGATTCATTAGACAAGATCTACCATTGACAAAGCCAAATTGCTTTACATCACATTAGACATTTAATGTCATAGTTTACCAGATCAATTATAGTATATTTCATAGCTTTGCAAATAAATCTCATCAGGATGATGGGTCTATAATCCCTGAGGTCAGTGTTGGGGGGATACACTTTTGGAGTGGCATCACTACTGCTGTGTTTGAAACATCTGACCAGACACATGCAACACCTGGAAAATCCACAGAAGTTCCTCAGAAAAAGAATACAAGACATAAACGGTATGTCCTATGCAGATTACTGAAAGCCCTATCTCTATACTATGTTTCCTAGAGACTGTTGAGAGATTATCTATGCCTGGCATACAAGGTGTCCTTGGATCACACTCTGATGAACCTTTTGTGTGTCTGCAAAATGAATAGCATCAGAATTACTCAATCTAAAGATTTAAACTTTGCTTGTAACATAAATAGGACATGTTGGACAGATAGGCATATGCCTCAAAAAATTACCCTTTTCTGGAACAAGCTTCCTATCCATATGGAGTAGAGCTCTTATCTTACCTTATTCAAGGAAAACCTGGACCACTGGATAGGAAATCAGTAATACACCCTGGGTCTAGTAACTATGTATCTAATGGGGAGAGGCAATATGTAAATCTTGCCATAGCTTACATCTACACCTTAAAATAACGTCTAGGGTGCTAAGACTTGTGGAATACATCTGGTAAGCTTGGCTAGCCTTACAAAGACCAACATATAATATTTTGGAATACATTTGTGGTGACTGGCAAAGCTTATAAAGGCCACTTTAGTTGTTAGCCTAGTATACACCAATAAACCTATGAAATGTAAATTTACAACAGTTTCATATGTAGCTCATGAATGTGAGATATTAATATGAGTCACCTTAAAGTCCTGACCAACATTATTGTTAATTGTCAAAGTCTGGGACATATATTTAGTTTGGTAAACTTTATAGCAATGCAGAGTGGCAATATTTTGATATCAGAACAGGAGCTTTTCATTAAAAAGGGCAAGCCATGTTAGCTATGCACAACACTCCAAAATTCAGTCCTGATTGTTAAATTTATTGTTGGCCTGCAGACTTACATAGCCAGAACAATGTATACTTTTTAAAATTTTTTTTATTTTAACATTTGTTAACCGGGAAAGTCTGACTTGGAACAAAGCCAATTTTCAGCAGAGGCCTGGGGAAAAACATTCCAGATGCATGTCTTTGTAACATGGGAGAAGGACATGGAGACTCCAAACAGAAGGCACCCCAGCCAAGAATTGAACCAACTAACCTCTTGCTGTGAGGCAACAATTCAACCACTGCACCACCATATGGGCAGTAAAGCTGGCATGCCAAAAATCTAGGATTAAAATATTGAAGATATCCTAAGTTTAATTCATACATTATTTTCTGAGAACGTAGCCTTTGTCCTTTTTCACTGCTTATGTTAGGTAAAGACTTTGTTCTGTATCCTGGTATTCTATCACTCCGACAACATACATGCATACACACACACACACACACACACACACACACACACATGCACACACACAATTGGAAGTAAATTATTTAAAAAAAAATGGAAAAAAATTGTTGTTACATTATTCAGTCCGCATATTTTATTGACGTATTGATCATGCAGATCTGTTACTGTTGCAGTCTCTAAAACAAGTCACCATTTAATACTGGCAAAGTTCTTTTTAGTTCTGTTGATTCCAGATTATAATACATCAGTGCAGCAAAAAGAAGACATGCACATTTAGAAATGTTTAATATATTCTGGACCTGTTTAGTTAAAAAAAATAAAGAAAAACGTTTTCTTCATGTGAACAGGAAGGAGACTCACAACATTTTTCATTTGCTGGTTATTCAGAGCATTTGCAGTAAATAGAAGCATTCTAACCAACACAGTCTTGAAATCAAAATTTAATATCAGACATAACCTGGAAAATATACCAGAGATAAAAAAAAATAAACATAGCATATTGTTTTAAATCTAAAATAGTAGTGCTATATTCTAAAGGTGTAGCCAAATTAAAAATGCATAAGCAAGCCACACAGGGCTTTAAACAGAGTGTAATGAAACAAGGCGTGGCGAATGACAAGAAAATAGTGCTTTGCATCTTATTACAAACCAGTACAAAGGAAATATATCTTACCACTGTTCACTTCACTATGCACTTCAAAAGAATGAAGAGAAATAATGAAGTCTTAAAGCTATAATAAGAACAGAAATGTGTAGTAAAAGAAATCTGAAAACTAAATATGCAACATCAGGTAAACAATATATTGCCCTGTAAACACTGAAAAAATGACTGATGTCAGCAAGCAGTTGGAATTAATGATTACAGGTGACACTGTAAATTCAGGATATAGAAAGATGATGTTATTTGTTGATAACAATGGCAAAAAAAACCCCGTCATCAGTACCATTCGATTACATTAATATCATTAGCTAGCTGGAGAGAAATAAGAGAAGAATGGGAAGTGATGGGGTGACAGCAGAAGAAAAGCGACTTTATACAGAACCAAGATATTATGAAAAACCAAGTTTGCCGAAGAAAGATTTAAACACAAAGTAGAAAAAGTAATGGGTAATGAGCAAAGTATAAGTACTGGAGTGTCATTTCAAAGATAATGAAGGCAGAGAAAGACTGGTAAAATAATTAGATGTTGAATTATGGCTAGAAAAGAGATAAGAAGGCCATAGTAAGAACATTGCCGTACAACACAAGTGTTTTCCTTTCTTCTTTTTCCTGACAAAGAATAATAGCATTAAAATACCAAGGCTATGATATTAGCAGGGAAATGAGAGGCACTGAACATAAACAACACCCACTTAAGGAAATTAAGACTTATTAGAAATCTACTATACACTGTATATTGGAACCAGTAATCCTAGCTGAAGAATTAATGGCCCTTCTGTTTTGTGAAACTGCGTATATGCTGAAGAAGAACAAACTGGAGCAATGTCATTTGGAGTTCAAAGCATTTAGATTTTCTGTAACTTAACGTATTATTGGTAGATGTCATATTTTGATTGCTGTGAGAGAGAGACATTATTCTATGAACCTTTTATACATTATTCATACTCCAAACAGCGATAAAGCAGTTTTGGCCTTGGCTGCTATTAATATTTAAATACCTGTAATACTGACAAACTCATTGCTACTACCAGAAGCAAAAAGTGGAAGAAGATATACAATTACTGAACAAATCTGCTTTAAGAAAGCACTAAAATGTGTTGATTTTATGCATCATTTACCTCAAAATGATTCTTTTGGTAATAGTTTTGCAGCCTGCCAAAGCAAACTACACGAATAAAATGTTGACATACAGCACAGATTCTAATTACAGCGGAAAATTGTTTTAAATGGTTTATTGTTTTTTGTGTCCATTTAATAGGAAGCAAAATATGTATGAAAAGGATATAACCTCTGCACAAGGCTCCTGGGTTTTCAAATAAAATAAAATTATTAAATGATTTGCTTATAATGTTTTTGAACAGGGGCTTGCATGTATTAGATCTACTTCTTTTCATCTGACTGTAATACATTTCTATTTGTAACAGAAGAGCATACCCCAGATTACAAACAGATAAATAAAACACTGCTTAGTGGCTGCAGTTAATTCAGATATGAATTATGTTAATATATATATGCACACACACACATATATATATATATGCACACACACACACACATATATATATATATATATATATATGTATATATACACACAACTCTGAGATCTCATAAACAAATATGGATTTCTTTGTGATAAACAACACAGTCTCAGAATTATTTCAGTATCATGACAACATTATAAACAGCCAATGACCCATTTTATAACAATATGAATGATTAAAAACTAATATGGGTCTGTTCACTGATATGACAAGAGCATCAGAAACAGTAATTCATAACTTGCCCCTTTACAAACTTAGCAAAATTCAGTTTTGGCCCAAATACAATAAGGTAGTTTCAAAGTTACCTCAAAAAAAGAATAGGCAAAAAAAAAATTACAGATCGAAGAATTAAGGAATTTGTTTTATATATAATAGTATAAATTTTTGTAATGAGTTCTATAAATATTTGACGTTGCATGTATTATATAGGGATTAATCCTATTGGATAATGGTATATTAGATAATTAGTTTCAGAGTTAACAGATTTACATAAAAGCATTGAATTTTTAACAGAGGGTATTTGCATCTGAGGAAGCTGTACGAAAACGTATCAAGAAGTGACAGTGTTTATGCAATTTGTTTCCTTTGTTTTTATCACTTGTAAAGTGAAAATAAAACTGTTTGCCTCTGTTTGGACTCAGGCTGGCACTCCAGCGAACCTTTGTATTGGTTTTGGTGTGGTTCCAGTTCGCTTTTCATCTCGTACTGGTTTTTGTTTTATTAGATCTATTCCTTGCCCGGGTAGATGTTGTTGCAGTTCAAGAATGGTGGTGTATTTAGCTAGCTGTACATCTTGTCTGGCTTTTTATGTCAGAAAGACAGTTAGAAAGCTAAAAGAAAGAATTGGGGAACATTTTAGGCCCATTAAAACAAGGATATTTGTAATGCCTTATATATCCACAGCACAGTTTGTCCTGGCTTTAATAAATTTGTCTTCTTTGTGTTGGGTCGGGTTACCCCAAGTGAAAGAGGGGATGATGATAAGTTAAAAGTGGACATTATGGAGACTAACTGGCAGATTAGTTTGAATGCAACCAACCTGCCAGGTATCAATGATAGTATATCTATGTCTCCATATTTAAAGTTAAGAAGTTATGAAATTTGACATAACACAATGTATTTTAAATACACTTTTCTTGTTGTGTTTAAGTATACATATTGTATTTATGGTACATGTATTTATTTAATATCCATGAATTATAGGAAGGTGCTTATGATTATTCTAGTAACTTTTTTATTTAAGTTATTTGTTTTTTGCACATCAGTTGTAGTTGTAGTAAGTATATGACATATATGTAATATATTTATTTTAGCAGTTAGTCTAGTTTGTTTTTTAATAATCTAAATAATTTGGGTATCTTAATTGTTTTTTGAATGAAATGTATGATTAAATTATTTTTGATTGGTTGTGGGACTGATGATGTAACTATATATTTGAATTATATGTAGGCTTCCATTAACTCTGACGAAGCCATTGGTTTAATGGTGAAAGCGCTTAGTTGTGGAAGTTTATTCATTAAAGCGGAATTACTCTTAGCTGGTCTAGCTTTTTGCCCTTTACAAACTTAGCAAAATAAAATTTTGGCCCAAATACAATAAGGTAGTTTCAAAATTACTTCAAAAAAAGAATATAAAAAAAATTACAGATTGAGGAATTAGCTACACATTTACGGACAACAATAAAGAGAGCATTACCCTCATTAGACCTCATTTTAAAACCACAACAAGAGAAAGAACTTTCTCTAAGCTAATCCTAACTGTTTGGAATTGTCTACCTGCAGAAGTGAGACAGTAAAAGGCACTTAAATTATTAAGAAAGAAGCAAAAAGTACAACTGTTTACAGATACCAAATACTCTTCATTCCATGACAATGACCAGTCCTTGCAGCTCTTACTGTAGTCACATCTTTCAGGTAAAGACCCATGAGGAATTCAGTAAAGCCTACATGGATTAATTTTCCATGTAGATATAGTGGCACGGACCTTACATGGAAGTAAGCAGCCATGCAATCCAGTAAACAGAGCTGAGAGGTGTGCACAAGCATGCCAACACTGAACTGCATGCAAATGAGAGTATAGAGTGATCCAGCAAGCAGATAGGCAGTTGTGCAGATCCCATGTTGGTGTCAGAAGTGTACATAGCAAACGTCCATTTACATGAAATCAAAAAGTGAATAGGGGCTGTAAAAGCCATGTGAGAAGGTCAGAAATAGCAACACAGACACAGATATGTACAAAACTATGCCCTGTGTATCTAAAATGTAATGACAAAATATTTAAAATATTTTTTAATACCCATATTATGTCTGTGCAGCATGCAGCAGTGCACAAACATACCATTATGCAAAAAAAAAAAAAATACTTAAAAGTGTAAAAAGGAAAAAAATAAATAAAATATGTGACAATAATGCATTGTAGGGCCTTGCATAGAGTATGTACAATGGTAGATGTCTGTGGTTGCTAAGGAGGATGGGTCTGGAGTAGTGTAGTATCCAGGCTGTGTGCACAGATCTGTATGCAAATGAGCTGGGGTTAGTGAATAGCAAAAATGGGTATCCATGCCCGCAGATGAAACCCATGTAGCCCCAGAACCATGTTGGTGTCCACAGAAGAGGTAACTGACATCAAAAGAGGGTGTGTCTCAATTTCTTTAAGCACATTAGAGCTCAGCAGTGCCTGTTTGCATGCTGCTGAGCTGAGCTGAGCAGAGTGGTGTATGCAGTGCCTGCTATGTTTTGTTTAGCCTTGGGACATGCGTTTAAGCTGGTTTGAGCAATGCTGAGTGTGCTTGTTCATGGGGGGGTGTCTATTGACTGCTGAGCATTGTTTATACCTATGGCACAGGTTTGGGTGCTGCTTAGCAATGAAGGCTGTCAAAAAAAGAAAAAAAAAAGAAATTGGCTGAGAAAGCAAATCATATATAAATTACTGATGACCCCTGTCCCACCTAAACTGGCCAACCCCTCAATGATGTGCTTGGCAGGTGGAATGCATCATAGTTAGCCAATCACATAGGCTGCATCTGCAGCAGAACACTATACAGTATGTATACACTCTGCAATCTGATTTTACCTCCATATTCTGCACCATTGGAGTACAGACTTGGGAATTTTAACTGAAAGAATGCTAGGGGCTCCTGCAGCTCTGCTACATCTGTATGTGCTAGATGCTGAGGTCAGTGCTGATGCTGCTTCTGACAATAGGCCTAGACTGAGAAGGAGAGGAGTGTTCAGGCCCAGGGTAACCATCCAGGAGCTACATGAGCTAGAGATTGTAGAGCACTACAGGGTGGCCAGGGACATACTACAAGAACTTACAGAGCTCTGCTACCCTCAACTCAGACCCAGAGCCAACATAGGGGAACCCATTCCAGTGGAAACAAAACTATGTGTAGTCCTTAGGATACTAGCTGCAAGTGCTTTTCAAAGACCAACTGGGAACATGATGAGGTCTCACAGGCATCAGCATCCAGGGTACTCCACCAATTCTTGGCTGCCATGCAAACACATGCCAGTGAGCTCATTTATTTACCCCACATCCCTGAGGAGAGGGCCAGCAGTATGCACCTCTTCTACCATATAGAACACTACCCTGAGGTACTGGGTGCCATAGACTGCACTCACGTTCACTTCAAGCCACCACCTGCTGCGGAGAGTAGAGTCTACATTAACCACATGGGTTATCACTCCATCAGCTGCCAGGTCATGTGAAATGCCCAGGGTATTATCATGAATGTGTGTGCTGGCAGCCCTGGCAGTTATCATGACTCCCAAATCTGACATGCATCAAAGCTGTATCAGATGTTTGTCGGAGGGGACATCACATATGGTCATCTACTGGGGGATGATGGCTACACACTGGAATTGTGGATGATGACACCCATCAGAAATGCAGACACACCTACAGAAGAATGCCATATGAACATCATAGAGCATATGTTTGGGCTGCTCAAATCATGGTTCTGGTGTCTCAATATATCTGGTGGAGCTCTTCATTACTCTCCAGCCACATGTGCACAGATGTTCACAGTATGTGCCATGCTACACAATATGATCCTGCAGAAACAGCTGCAGCAGTATCATCACATGGAAGGAACACAGCCCTCCACCTGTGCCTAGCTCCCCACAGCCACACCCACAGGGGAACTTGGTGGAGGAACCCCATGAGGCTGTCCCTGTACGCAGACGTAGGTGTGCCCAATATGCCCTGGCCTTAGCCAAGAGGCAACATATACCACTGCAGTGACAACCTAGGGTTCTAGGGACTGACACCTTACTCTGACTTGCATACATAGTAAAAAGGATGCCTGCCACACCACACAACCTGTACCTAACCATGTATTGGCTGTGTACTGCTTGCATCAGACAGAGTCAACCCTGAAACATTGGTTTCTCAACCGCTGGCTGACAAGGTAAGTCACTCTGCTATACAACAAATGTATGGGGTACTACACTATGGTAGCACATGTATGGACTTGCTGCATGTATGCAAGGGAATAGAGTGGGCCAGTGGGCAATTTGCAGAGATCTAACAGCCACTTGGGACAACAGGCACTTTGTCCAATACTGAGTGACCCATAATATTCATTAGGCCACATGACTGGAAACCCCACTGCATTATGCAAGGGAAATGCCAAACAGTGGGAACATAGGACAAATGCACAACTGTCAATGCCAGAGTTCCCTACCCCAAACACATCTGTGTTTCCGTACAACTGCAGTAACACAGTATGTTTGCAAGGATATATCAGCAGACCACACATTTTCAGTGCTGTGATATACAACCTGCCCACTTATTTTACCTACCAAATGCAGGGGGTCAGTGTATGTCTGTATGCTGTTGATATTGTGAAGAATTAAACATCTCCCTCTCTCTGGTGGCTGATGTGGCTCACTGGGTTAAGGACATTAGCTTGGATGATGGTGTAGATGGTTCAAAGCTGGCAGCGTATGCAACTTTTGCATGTGAGTTACTCATATGATAGGAGTTCCAGAGACTGTCTTAACACCACAATCTGTGACTGAAAGACAGCTCGACAAAGCCAGAGAAAATAGGGGGACAGAGGGCCAAACATACAGACAGACAGACATTATACATGGTCTGAGTAACCTAGAATTTATCTAGTATAAAAACAGGTTGTATCAGGTCAGATTAGCTGCAGGATGTAAAGGCTATCAATTAAATGTCTTGGTAGTTACAACACTTCATTGCCTTCATTTTACAGTATAGTACCAGACAACCACAACTGCATGAGAAACAGAGCAGACATATGGGGAATAGGCCAGATAGTCTGCAAAAACATGTACAGGGAGAGGTATGCAAACTGTCACCCTGTATGTGGTGATAGAGCATGTACCCCAGCACAGCAAACCTATCAACCTCTTACAGCAACAAAGCTGGCCAAAGCCATATAGTGGGACAAAGGCCCACAAATAGAGGCAAGTGGTAAGTATTGCACTTACAAATGTAAAGAACTGATAGATTAATAGGTCTTGCATTACCATGAATCTCCTGAAGTGTCTATAGTGTGAATCTCAAATGTCTGTCATTATTTCCTAATGTCACTCTTTAATGATTTGCCATTAATGCACGAGAAAACCACAATGTTATGTAACATGGACCAAAGATATGAGGCAAATATCTGGACATTCTGTGCAAATCTGTACAGTTGATAGGTATGAGTCACATATTACATTCAGCAAACAGCCGGGCAGTGCCTTGGACAAAATATCAGGGAGGTGCTGGAGTGTGGAAACAGGTGCAGCAGCCAATGGTCTGCAGCACACAAGATCCCAGACTGGAGTACAGGTAGGTCTGGCCTGGAGTCACCTTGTAAGTACTGACAGTCACACTGGGCATGCACCCACACTTAGCTAACTTGAGCCCATGTCTCTTTCCTCTTCTGCCCAAATATCAGCTGTGTGGAAATATGTCTGTGCATATAGACAGCTATGTATATCTCCCCCTATCATCCTCACACATGATTACCCTAGCTATCAGTATGTGGCACATATACATATATGTTAACAAGATTATATATATATATATATATATATATATATATATATATATATATATATATGTGTGTGTGTGTGTGTGTGTGTGTGTGTATGTGTGTGTGTCTGTGTGTGTGTGTGTGTGTGTGTGTGTGTGTGTGTGTGTGTGTGTGTGTGTGTGTGTGTGGGAGGGTGGATGTAGGAATGTCCCCACTTACACACAGAATGCTGTGCTGGGGTTATCTGCACCTACACACTCACAAAGTATGAATGCATAATTATGCTGGCTGCCCCCATTGTCCCACACATGACCTTCTGCACATATGCACCTAGGAAAACATGCGCAAATACTGCTGTACTTTGCTTATATATTTCTGCTGTGCTCCCATGCCATCCTGGGCCACTGTACTGCTGTCATGTGTCCATAGAATAGCCACTCAAACCCCTAGAATAGACACATACACAGGTCCATGATACACCTGTCATTCTGTCACACTACCATCAGTCTAACATCATGCACCTAAGATACACAAGGTTTGCTGTGTAGTCATGACACACACTTTTTAAACTTTTTTGTAAACCTTCCCATTAATTTTCCATCCATTTAAATTTTTAACCCTGTGGCATACTGAACAGTTGCCACAAGTATATGTACCTACTCTATCTCCTTGTTTAACTTCCATTCCATCACTATTCAGCAATTCTTTCAGATTCTTATATCTACCATACGAGAAGGTGATGTGTTTCGGAAATAAATGTCCTATCAACAAATCATCATATACCATATACCATGATTCTCTAACTATATTTTCTAAAAACTTAGAAAATGTTGAAAACTTAGTCACAAAAAATAATCTATCCTTCCCATTACATTGTCTCATATGCCCATGGTACTCACCTTGTATCATTCTATTTTATCTCTTGTTTTCTCTCAAAACCCAATTCCTAGCTTCTAACAAAATGGGTTCAGAATACCCATGTACAGGCAACCTATTCTGAACCTCATTCAAATATCTCTCCTTTAAATTCACATCTGATGTATTGTTATAAATTCTATAGGGTCTAAAAGTAATCCTATAGTCATTACCTACATAAAATTCTACATCCAAAATGCTATAATATGTGAACTAAGATGGTATGTGAATTTCAGACCATGATCAGTATGATTAATGTGCTCCATAAAATCCCAAAATTTGCTTTGTTCACCTTTACACACAAAACTTAAATCATCAATAAATCTTTTGTAGAAAATCACATTATTTACAAAATACTCATTACAATACATGAACTGCCTCTCAAATTCCCCCATGTAAATAACAGCATAAGTTGGGGCATAAGATGCCCCCATTGTTGTCCCTCATTTTTGCAAGAAAATTTTCTTTTCCCATCTAAAATAATTATGGGTTAGACAGAACAACGATAATATACGATCATCCTACCTATTGCTTCCAAACCCCATCTGATCTCAATGTTAGTATACAAGGCACTCACATCAACAGTGGCCCAAAAATAATCTACTTGCCAAGTTAACAACTTTAAGCTTTCACATAAATCTCTAGTATTTTCAACATGTGATGGAAGCCTTGAGCAATAGCTTTTAAATTGGAAGTCTAGTTATTGTAATGAAAATTGAAATGTAAAAAGATATAGTACTTCTTGAGTAATAGTGTATGGGTATGTTTATTCAGTATAAATGCTGATTGATTGAATAATTTTTTAATTGGGGAAGGTGGAACCTGTGTTTTGTGTATAAAAGGGAGCAGTTTGTGGTAATGAATTTATTCCGAGAAGGCAATAAGCCGAGGTACCAGAATAAAGTGTGCAATATTGCATTATATTGTGCTGAAGTTGCATTTGATGTTTATTTATTATCAGCATACAAAACAACTCGCTCAACTGATCAGTGCATTAACTGGCAATGCTTAGCAATGCTTACCAGTGTGCATACCAGCTAAGCACAGCCAAGTGGTGCCAAGCGCTGTGAAGTGGTGCTTAAACAGAGATTGCTTAAGCAGTGCTTATCATGGCTTAACGAGGCTTATCAGAGTTTAGCTGGGTGCAGCATATCATGATATCATGATTTGAATATAATTGGCATAATTTATGTTGCAAAAATAATTACTTATTTTCCCTTGCATGTTTTCAAACTCCACACCTCCTACACAGGAGGCCGTAACTCTATCCACTTGGCTACTTGGATATGTGGAATGCTGATATACTTTTACATATACCTCTCAGCTATGTTTAAGCACTGCTGAGTATTGCACCCCACAGAGCAAACCCACTCAGCTATGCTTAAACTTGACCTTTGAATTCATAATTAAATGCATTTGGTTTCTATTTTTAGATTTCTGGCACATGTCAATTGCTGTACACCGCACTGGGCAAACTTAAAAAAAAATTTAATAGATATACATACATTGATATAATGCACTTTGACAGTGCAGGGGGTGTGTTACTCATCTGTGGACATAGTTAGTAACACTCTTCCTACACTGATTCAATAACCGTGTTCCATGTCTCTCCCTAAGCAACACGTCGTCATTAATATGCATGATGCACTACTGAGGGGGAACGACATATACGGCCATGGTACCTTCCATGTAGGCTGTACACTATGCCTACACAGAGTTTATTAAATCTGGGGGATACTTTTAACAAATGATCACTGGTTGAATAACTACCTTAATTGTATATACTGTAAATAATAATATTACATGCATTTAGAACTGTAAATATAAAAATATTATTTTTCTACTTTGTTACTGTACTATATACAACTCTGTATTTTTTTAGTCTACATATAATTTTTTGATTGTGTATTGCACTGCAGTGCCTAGGTCATGGGAAATCCACTTATCCAATTGTCAAACTGAGCTAAATTAATAAATACATTAATTACAATTCACTTCACTGACATTTATGTATACTGAAATATTTAGGTGCACTGAAATTAGGATGATTTACTATATCTTTGATGTAGAGTGCATTGTATTATAGCCATATATTGAATAACCGAACAGAATGTACAAAAACCCCAGTCTTATGATGTGGTTTATGGTTCCATGTCTTCTAATGCAGGTGATAGGAGTGTTTCCCAATATCAACAGCAGTAAGATAATGTCAGCCAAGTCAGAATACTGAAAAGCTGGAATTCCAAGATATTTTTACATGTATATGTCTTTTCCCATCCACTGTAAAATAAGAATCAATTCATGGTGCAAAATACACAGCATGAGTTACATTACAAAATGTAATTTAATAAATAAAATCAAAGAAAATGCAAGTAAACATTTGCATTTATATGGTACAAAACTGCAACAGGATGAAAGCAAGAATTCCTCTAAAAAAAGTATATGCTTTATAGAATTACCAAAGGGACAAACAGTATCTGAAGATGGAGTCTACACTGTTAAGATTGTTGCATACGACATTTTACATATCCTCTACTTCTGTTACACCCTTTCCAGAAATATATACTTTCATTTGAAGCCTTTTTCACTCTGCTCTTGACATATCAATGATAATATTTTCAGTACTCTAAAATCCTTACCTGGTTTATCTGCATATGTTCCACCCCAAATCTAGTCTGTACTGTACCCATGAGATGAATCCTGGATGCATTGCTTTGAATTGCTTTAATCTATATGGCATTTTAGTCACCAGGTTTATACCCATCTAATTAGTTTTTGCTAATTCCTTTGCTAGGCTGCCTTTATTATCATTTACCACGTCCCCCATCATGTTGTAATCTCACACTCTTTGATTTTGTTTTTGTTGTTCACTGATACATTCAAGGAGCATGCACAAACTGATAAGCACTAGTCCCAGCACTGATCAGTTCTGCATACCATTATCAAACTACTTTCACCTGTTAATGCCTAATTTACAATGACCCTTGTGCCATTCCATCTAACCACTCTTTCAACCACCTAATTTGTATCATGAACCTTACCTCAGAGAGACTGGACAGTAACCTATATCTGGTTCTGAATCAAAAGAAGCCACAGGAGCTCCACTGTTAACATCTGCTATAACAATCTCAGAACTAAACTAAATTGGACTGGTACGTACCGGTTGTCTAACAAACGTTACTGACCCCCTATCCAGAAGTTAGTTATCCTCTAGTTTCACAACAGCCATTCCCATACTATTATATTTCCAGCATTAGTCCTGTAGCTTCCTTTGTACAGCAGCAGCATAAAAGCAAAATATATGAATAATTTCACATTACCAACTAGCCAGTGCTCTATTAAATATCTCTGCGGGATCTTTGTTTGTACCCTAGGAGATAACACATTTAATTGATGGATCTTTACCTCTTCTCATTGGTAAGTCTTGAGTTACCTCCCAAAGAGACAGCCCCTCCATCTATGATTCACAGTTGCCGCTATCCTGTTTTACTAGATCAGTAGTCCTACCTCTTTTCTCTCAGAAAGATAGATTCAAAGGATTGATTCAGTCCTTCAGCATGTTATAGTGTTCTGTTATTTTCTACCCTCCACTGTGTAGCTTAATTAACTCTATACCACCTCCAATATCTCTATAAAATGCAAATAAACATTAGCTCCTTGCCTTATGCTACTGGCATTTTCCTTTAAGCAAAGTAAATGGAATGTACCAAGGTACAAAAGAACCCGGCTCTGGTTCCTTACCTGAAGACTATAAAAGAAAGAACACATGCATATTTGAAGGCTTAAACCCCTGAAATCATGAAACTTTAAATGATTTTGCAACATATCAGGTATTTACATTTGTTTAACAAAGGATGCAAGTATTTCCCCAGTTTAATGACAACAGTTAATAAATTATTATGGACGTATAGCTTTCGAAGGATTTTTCTGTTTAATGAATCATGTTGAAGATATTAAATACTTTTGATAGTTAATGCCTGTTAAATACTATTACATTTTTCTAACGTAATGACCCTTGTGGAAAGCTATTGGGCATGGTTGCCATCTGTGGTGCTCCTAAGCTAACAAGTACAAAGATAATCCTGCAACCACCTAGTTATGGTTGATTTTTAAGATAAATTGATAAGGATAAGGATCAAACATTGTGCAGGTGCGTCAAACATTGTCAGCTTCTTTCCACAAGGCCAAACACCCAGACACAGCTGCTGTTTGCAAGACAATTCAATGGATGTAGACTGGCAATAAGTTATGCAGAAATACAGGAAAAAGAGTACTTCAAGAACTGGAATTACTCATTAGTACACAGTGAGCTGTTGACGGAGTTGGATCCTACATTTTATGATACAGAATCTAGAAAATAAATAGTATTATCATTTGCTTGATATTGGTATTTAACCTGGCCGTTAACATAGTTATGTGACTGTTGTTAT